>NW_026692254.1:19627500-19832500 GCF_021218885.2 Marmota monax | reverse complement strand
AGTATTCCCCAACTCTTCGATTCAAATTTTATGTTTGTGTTTCTGGAGTAGTCACAAGGTATCCTTTCTAAGATTTACTCATGGATAAAATGTGTGTCAAAATTTTTACCTTTTAGATTTGTTGGTCAACTATAAGAAAATAAATAAAGCAAGACCTGACACAAAGCTAGAAGGTTTTGAGGACATGCCTTCATTATTATAGTTTAGAGGAGCTGTCCTTGATTCACTAAAGAGACAGGGGCAGGCTGCAGTGAAGAAAATTGGGGCCTCCTACATGGAGGGAATAAGTTTTATGGGACAAAGCAGGGAATGTAGGTGAACAGCCTGTTCTTAGAAATCAACCCTCCCCACTGGTATAAGATCTTTGAACTAGAAGTGACTCTTAATATTCAGCATGCGGTTTTCAAGGAGAGGAAGTGGTCAGGCACCACATATTAACAGATGGGCTCTGTGATGGATTGTATTTTCCAAAAGTGGCTGCAACAATCTCCCATCTCACAACACCCATTGGGAATCTCTGGAACCAGTTCATGGTATTTTTTTATAAAATAATTTTTGATATGTTCACTTCTTTCAAATTATAAATGTTATAATTTTAAATTATCATTGTTTATTATTTGGAAAATGCCAAAAAAAGGTAATGCGAAAAAGTATCTAGTGAGCAGTGAAAATACCATTGAAATTATCAGTTGGATAAATCACTGTTTTCAAATATATTTAGCTCCATAGTTTGGATACATTTAAGTGCTCACAGTACTAAAGCTGTGTCTTATACAGGTAAACTCAAGTGTAAATTAAAATAAATATTGTAAAAAAAAAAATGGGGCCCAGAACTTGCTTACGTACATGGTCCCTATAATTAAGAAAAGGTGTTTGAGATAATTGCCTCGATTTACCACTTCAGGTGTTTGAGTGAATAATATATCAGAAATCAACTGGAATAAATTGTTTGTTCTTTTTTTTCTGGTTGTGCTTATTTACTTTGTTTTTTCTCAATGTGTGTTTTTCTCAATGAAAAGCCTTAAAAAAGTGAACATTCTTGGACCCAATTGTGAAAAGAATCATTCTGTTTCCAATATCCAAATTACTGATCAATTCTATCAATTTATACTTTTTTAAAAAAAGAAAACAAATCCAGTTAACATATTCAAACCAGATATTTCAAGGTAAAAAAATATTCTCTGGAATCTTTCTAATAAGTGAAATTAAATGAGCATTTTGTATAATGTACAGTTAGACTCAGTGAGGTTTACGGGGGCAGATGGAGTTGAGCCAGGCTTGGACATGGTCTCCATTAGCCCCCATGATATATGTGAATTGTTGGGGAAGTGGTAGCTCAAAGAGAGAAAACAGACCAATAATGTACAAGAGATTATGAATACTTTGTTTTTCAAAACCTACCCTCAGATACAAGCCTTCAAATGATGTGTGGAAGGTTAATTTTGGAAGTCCTCCCAGTTTTATCCCATGTACATACACTGAAAAGAATTGAATAAATTCTCAAGTAGAACTCATTACTAAGTGTCACAAAGAAAATTGATATACTATGAAACAATCAGAGGAGTAGATAATGGGTAAACAGAAACTCCCTTTGGCCTCCAGTCTAATCTGTAAGGGAAATACAGATTAAAACAATCAGAGGTGGAACCTTGAATGGCACCCCATGAAGTCACAGGACAGAGACCATGGAAAAACCAGGAAACGTGGATGGGCAAAAGGTGGGTGGATGCAGAAACAAAACAATGCTAAAGGGCATTTAATTTCTCAAGTTTTTCTCTCTGGTCTGGAGTCAAGCAATTTTTTTTTTCCTACCCAGCCTCACTTTCGATTCATTTGTTTTTAAAAATCATGATTTGATGATGAATAACTGTAGGCCAAGGTCTGTCTTGTGCTTTGTAGAACTCTGAAGTATAGTGAATAAGAAAATCCTCATGCTCTATGTGAAAGATAAATAATACCTTGAAATGTAATATTTTGGTTTTGACAAAAATGCAAGGAAGCCTGATAATCCAGGCAAACACTTTCATAAAATGTTATTCAAAAATAACTGTGGCCAATCTCAAAAAAGGTGACAGGGGTGGTGGTGGTGGATGTACTGGGCTCTTTCCCCCAGGGCTGAATTTCACAGGGAGATGTGAGATGAAGCCAGAGTCCAACTGGGACTCGGATTCTGCTCAGATCATCTTCCTCTCATTTATGTTTCCTGTTACAGCAGTAACTGGGGGTGATCACAAAACAGTAGGGTATTTATTTCCTGGTTTTAGCTGACAAATGAGCATGTAAGAGATACTTGTGACTTCTGTGGGCTTCCTCACACTGTGGAATTTCTCTCTGAAGCTCGGGTAGAGAGAAATTCCTCTTGAGTTCCTCTTCTTCTAAAATCAGTGGAAACTGTTTTCCCAATTGGTTCTACACTTGAAGAAAATAAAATTAAGATTTCTTCTTCAGTAACTCAGGGAACATGATGACTATTTCATTATTTAATTTTAGCAAAGGTGGAAAATATTAAATGTGGCCTTTTAAAGTAGTGAATATAAACTGCCTTCTTTATCCTGCTAAGGGTGATTTTTCAAGTAGGGTAGAAAGGGAGAAGAAAAAGAAAATTACCAAAAATAGGTATCATATATGAAAATCAGTAGATAAATACAATACCAGTTTGAAAGTAGCAATAACAATAATAATAATGGCAAATCAGAAACGGATAGCACTAAATTTCCCTCCCTTTTCACCACTTGACAGGATATCCTGTCTAGCTGCAGAAACAAAACATGGAAATGAATCAGTCCATAAAGGATTTTCTCCCATTGGAGATATTGGTGATTTTGTCCTCTGTTGGGGAAGTTGAACATTAAGATGGATATTCATAATCTGGAGAGACCACAGTCACTCACCCTCCCTACTAGAGGCTTCAAACTTTTCCACATGTTTGAGAATGCCAGACTAAAGGTAAAAACATTTTATCTAAGTATGATAAGAAATCACACCACGGACAGACCAAAATAGTTAATTTTTTCTACTATTGACTTTTTGACTGTTGCCCTACTGATGACTTCTACTTTTCTTTGTAAATCTCAGAAAATTAACATCTATAGAAATCTCTTTTAACTTTTCTTTGAGGGTACACAGGCAGGGGAAAAAAACAATAATTGTTGGAGGTGGAGCTACAAAGAATGATAGAGAGACTGTTGTTATTTCAGGAGAAATTCAAAGGTCCTCAAAGAATTGTTACTCTGATATCCTTCATTTCAAAGAGATACTAGTCACTCTTACCTTAAACTTTATATATATATTCCCAGGATGTAGGCTCTCTATTTACCTCTCTTATTGTATCTTTTGCTGAGAAAAAACTTTTTAGTTTGAGTAAGTCCCATTTGTTGATTCTAGTTATTAACTTTTGTGCTATGGGTGTCCTATTGAGGAATTTGGAGCCCGACCCCACAGTACGTAGATCGTAGCCAACTTTTTCTTCTATCAGATGGCGTGTCTCTGATTTGATATCAAGCTCCTTGATCCATTTTGAATTAACTTTTGTGCATGGCGAGAGAAAGGGATTCAGTTTCATTTTGTTGCATATGGATTTCCAGTTTTCCCAGCACCATTTGTTGAAGATGCTATCCTTCCTCCATTGCATGCTTTTAGCCCCTTTATCAAATATAAGGTAGTTGTAGTTTTGTGGATTGGTTTCTGTGTCCTCTATTCTGTACCATTGGTCCACCCGCCTGTTTTGGTACCAGTACCATGCTGTTTTAGTTACTATTGCTCTGTAGTATAGTTTGAAGTCTGGTATCGCTATACCGCCTGATTCACACTTCCTGCTTAGCATTGTTTTTGCTATTCTGGGTCTTTTATTTTTCCATATGAATTTCATGATTGCTTTCTCTATTTCTACAAGAAATGCCGTTGGGATTTTGATTGGCATTGCATTAAACCTATAGAGAACTTTTGGTAATATCGCCATTTTGATGATGTTAGTTCTGCCTATCCATGAACAGGGTATATTTTTCCATCTTCTAAGATCTTCTTCTATGTCTCTCTTTAGGGTTCTGTAGTTTTCATTGTATAAGTCTTTCACCTCTTTCGTTAGGTTGATTCCCAAGTATTTTATTTTTTTTGAAGATATTGTGAATGGAGTGGTTGTCCTCATTTCCATTTCAGAGGATTTGTCGCTGATATACAGGAATGCCTTTGATTTATGCGTGTTGATTTTATATCCTGCCACTTTGCTGAATTCAAAACTCCTCACACTTCAGATAGAGCCCTAATATCCAGAGTATACAAAGAACTCAAAAAGTTAGACAATAAGAGAACAAACAACCCAATCAACAAATGGGCCAAGGACCTGAACAGACACTTCTCAGAGGAGGACATACAATCAATCAACAAGTACATGAAAAAATGCTCACCATCTCTAGCAGTCAGAGAAATGCAAATCAAAACCACCCTAAGATACCATCTCACTCCAGTTAGATTGGCAGCCATTATGAAGTCAAACAACAACAAGTGCTGGCGAGGATGTGGGGAAAAGGGTACACTTGTACATTGCTGGTGGGACTGCAAATTGGTGCAGCCAATTTGGAAAGCAGTATGGAGATTTCTTGGAAAGCTGGGAATGGAGCCACCATTTGACCCAGCTATTCCCCTTCTCGGTCTATTCCCTAAAGACCTAAAAAGAGCATGCTACAGGGACACTGCTACATCAATGTTCATAGCAGCACAATTCACAATAGCTAGACTGTGGAACCAACCTAGATGCCCTTCAATGGATGAATGGATAAAAAAAATGTGGCATTTATACACAATGGAGTATTACTCTGCATTAAAAAATGACAAAATCATAGAATTTACAGGGAAATGGATGGCATTAGAGCAGATTATGCTAAGTGAAGCTAGCCAATCCCTAAAAAACAAATGCCAAATGTCTTCTTTGATATAAGGAGAGTAACTAAGAACAAAGTAGGGACGAAGAGCATGAGAAGAAGATTAACATTAAACAGGGATGAGAGGTGGGAGGGAAAGGGAGAGAGAAGGGAAAGTGCATGGAAATGGAAGGAGACCCTCAGGGTTATACAAAAGTACATACAAGAGGAAGTGAGGGGAAAGGGAAAAATAATACAAGGGGGACAAATGAATGTCAGTAGAGGGGGCAGAGAGAGAAGAGGGGAGGGGAGGGGAGGGGAGGGGAGGGGGGATAGTAGAGGATAGGAAAGGCAGCAGAATACAACAGACACTAGTATGGCAATATGTAAATCAATGGATGTGTAACTGATGTGATTCTGCAATCTGTATATGGGGTAAAAATGGGAGCTCATAACCCACTTGAATCAAATTGTGAAATATGATATATCAAGAACTATGTAATGTTTTGAACAGCCAAGAATAAAAAAATTTTTTTAAAAAAAACTTTATATATATAATTGAAAATGTATGAAGACTGAAAAGTCTTTTTTATTTCCAAGGTTGATGCAACCTAGAAATGAACTTGTCCTAAAATCAGGTTTAAGATATTTGCTCCCAAGCTCTGGAAGGATGTCAGCTTTCAATTTTCCCCAAAAGATAAAGTTAGTATTATTCATGTTATTATCATGTTGGGATCAAAACATAGGATTCAGTGGGATGAAATATTAACAGAGAGGATGTGAAGAAAGATTTATGTAATGCTAATTTCAGGCAGCTCTCAAGGTTAATGCTTGTCCAATCCAAATTTCCATGGCCAACTCTTTTCACCCAAGGACCATGTGGTCAGCTCTATACTGCTTGTCACTGTCATCAGCCACTTGTGTGACATGTTGGCAGCAATTCAATAGGAAAGCATGCATGTTCTCAACTGAGCATTTGGGGAGTCTGCAAACAGTGAGCTACAATGTAAATGGAACAAAAGAAAAAGAATGACTGTGGCACTCACCATCTTAAGCTATCTAGGTGTGCAGCTCATGCTTCCGTGGGCACTCAGGCCACCCAAACTGCTGACATCCTCATTGACCTTCCAAAGCAATTGTGAACCTAATGATTTTGTTTTTGGATTTGGGAACTGAACTTCACAGGGATTGTTTCCAATCCTGGGTGGTGCTGAGAATCCTCAGCCACACCAGAATTTGGCAGAGACCACCAGAATCGTTTCATGTGAGGGCCTTTTCCCATAATCCAACCAGCAAGGTTTATGAATGTTCTGGGGAGCAGAAAGCAGGTCCCAGAGGCTGAGAAAGGGCCATGCCCTTCTCAGCTAGGAGACCACACAGCCGTCTTCTTTCCCCTCTGAGTATTTATAGTTAGAAAACCACACCACCCCTTTCATTCGGAAGCCGGGGTTGAAAGTGGAAAAAGCCAGAAACACAAATTGCATCCTACAGCTGAGAAAGCCTCACTCTTGGAAAAGCTAGAAAATAAATAAATAAAGGGGAAAATCCAAATGGGATCGCTCTTCAAACACACAAATGATCTTATGTTAACAGTTGGGATTAAACAGCTGTCTCGTGGTTGTGCGATCATAACAGATGCTGTGTGCAAACGTTTCCTGCTAGCTTTGTTTTGGTTATTGCTGTTTGTGCAGTTCATTGGGCTGAATTCAGCTTAAGGGATACAGGTTTTTATTATCCTTCTGTGCTGTGCAGGCAGCTTCATCATCTCCTTAAGAGGAAAGGGGGCATGTGAGAGAGATGGAGGGGAAATGGAGGGTGGGCTCTACCCTATCACATTGGGAATGATGTCATATTGATGAAATTCCAACACATTGGTTATGACTCCTTTGCCATGAAAGTGGTCCCCAGCCTCCTCTTTTTTTTTCTCCTGTGTGTGTGTGTGTGTGTGTGTGTGTAGAATGTTCTCTGTTCTAGTTCATGCATCCAGAATAGAATTTATAGAACATAGAAAGGGTTTCTTTCTTTCTTTCTTTCTTCCTTTCTTTCTCTTGGGGAGATGTCTGATGGATTACAATGTTGTAATTGTCCCTGTTTATTCTCTTTATCCCATGCCATCCAAAAGAAAATGTACTGGCTGTTTTTGATTTTTCCTAGAAATTTCATTTTGTCCTAGACATTGAGATCATCATCTAGCTCTGTGTCAGCCAAAGAAGTGGTGAATGATCACTGTTTTTTGTCTTTTTAAGTTCAAATCTGGGAGGCATTTTGGTCTGAATTATGCTACTTATCAAAACCAAAATATTCTCCTGGCTCAATTCTTTAGAGTACTGCCATAATTTATAGGACATTTTGCCTATGAACATGATACCAACATAATTAATTCCATTACTACATTCCAAAGTTTAAAACATAGAAATGATGTGTTCAGGACCAAATGCACCTGGCTACCCTAAGCAGGAGGCCATGATTAGTGCATCTGACCTGAACTTTGACTGTTCCTGTCTCCCTCACTGAAATCTCATTTCTGATTCATAAAAGATTGCTCTTTAGGCAGTAAAGTATGTGCTCAGTGACCAGTAGCTCTTTCTGAAGTTTTAGATGGAGAAGGAGGAAAGATGTTTGATTGCCTAGCTCCTTGCCCTATGGATCCTACCTTTTGTATAGGAGACCCTACCTTGGCTAAGTCTTTACATCTTTCCTGTAGCAGAGGTTTTAATAATACGTAAACACATTTAAGCAAACAAGTTCAAATTGCAATATTATTCTCATTCAAAAAATGGGCTTAATGATTACTTTGGGGGGCTTACCAGCTCACAGAATAAAATTAAGCCTTCTTTGATAAGCTGCCAATGCAGCAATATTTCTATGCTTTAAATACATTTCAAAGCAACTTCATGCATCTATAGTGCTCGATCCTATTAACATTCCTGGAAGTGTTTTTCCAAGTCTTACAGGAAAGCAAGTCAAGGCCCATCCTATAAGGTAAGTATGATATCTAATTTGTCCAAGCTTATACAAGCAGTTATTGGTCGAGCTTACTTACCACTTGTATACACATGGGCAACAACAGTCATGCCATGCAGAGAGGAAGGAGAGTATTTGTCAGTAGATCTCTGTTGTTGGTGTCATTGTCATTATTATTGTCATTGAGTGGATGCTGCTGGTGGAGGAATGCTGCTCCGTGTCAGGATGCCTCTGTTGCCTTGATTTGTGCAGGCAAATATTGGCACTCTTCCTTCACTTAGTCTGGAATTCTCTAGGAGTAAGGGAAAATGTATCTTCCGTGAGGCCCAGAAGGACTGAATATCAGCTACCTCTGTGGGAAGAAGCCTGTGGCAATCTCAAAACAAAATGCAAAGAAGATACATAAATTGCCAATAAGCACAGGATGAAACACCACTTCACACCCATGAGGATTGTTACCATAAAAATGAGAACCATAAAATAACAAGTGTTGGTGAGCACATGGAGAAATTAGAATTATTGCAAGCTTTTGGTGAGAATATAAAAATAGCCAGTGTGGAAAATAACTGATAGTTTCTCAAAAAAATTAAAAATATTATTATCATACGACCTAGCAATTCCATGTGTGTGTGCACATAATCAAAAGAATGAAACTAGGGACTGTCAGAGGTATCTGTATGCCCATGTTTGTAACAGCATTATTTATACTAGCTAAAATGTAGAGGCCACCCAACTATCTATTGATAGATGAATGGATAAGCAAAATGCTATGTATGTCTATGTATATATGTGTATCTATATCTATATCTTAGTTTGAGATTCCAAAAGAGAATAATATTATAGACTGAGTGGATTTGGATTTAAAAGCTAGAAATTTCTGGAGGTTGTAAGTCCAAGATCAGATTACCAGCATGGTTCTATTTTGAAAGGGGTACTCTGCAGGTTGCATATCAATAATTTCTTTCTATATTCCATCATGGGAGAATAAAAAAGCTATATAGCTCTCTGGCCTTATAAAGGGACTATCCCACTCATGACCTTCAGGACAAAATTACCTCCCAGAGGCAGAACCTCCAAACCATTCCATTGAGATAAAGGTTTGACATGTGAAATTTTGACAGATACAAATGATTAGTCCATCACGATGTGCAATAGATTATTGATTGGCCACAAAAAAGAATAAACTACTAATACATGTGTGCTACAATGTGGATAACCTTGAGGATATTATGGTACATGAAAAAAAAACCTGTTACAAAAGACAAATACTTTAGATCCCCCTTATATGAGGTGAGGTGCTTACAATGTCAAATTCACAGAGACAGAAAGTAGAATAGAGACATGGGGGAGGGAAAACTAAGGAGTTAGTGTTTGATGGGTGCATAATTTCAGTTTGCAAGATGAAAAAAGTTCTCAAGTTGGATAGTGATGATGGTTTCAAATCAATGTGACTGTATTTAATACCACTAAATTGTATACTTAAAAGTGGTTAAAATTGCTAGGAGCAATGGCACATACCTATAATCTATAATCCTAGAATCTTGGGAGGCTGAGGCAGGAGGATCACAAGTACAAAGCCAGTCCTTAAGCAACTAAACAAGACCCTCTCTCAAAACAAAAAAAAAAAAATGAAAGCAAGGGCTGGGGATGTGGCTAAGTGGTCAAGCACCCCTGGGTTCAATCTCTAGTACCAAAAAAGAAAAAAAAAAGTGGTTAAGATCATGTATCTCCTATAATGTGTATTTCACCACAATTTTTTAAAAATCAGAAAAACCAAACAGAGGGCCACTGTTGTCACCAGAGACCTGGAAGCTTCCCTTGATATCTTGCATTATCTCTACTCTGAGTCCAAGCATAACACACGCTCAGATTTTTGGCATTATTATGTTTCCAAACATTATAGTGTGCACCAATTCAGTACCTGAAGAAGTGCACATCAGATCATTAGAGAAGTTCATTTACTCTTTACTCCATGTTTAGAACTACCTAAGATCTTCATTCTTTTCTTTTCAAGCTTGATATCAATTAAAATGCAAATCTTTATAGGATAGCATGTTTTAAGCATTTTCATTTTTGAATGAATTTCAGATCCTTTAATTTTCTGTTTGTTTTTCTAAAACAAAGTTTTTTTTTTCTCAAATTATAAAAATAATCAGGAATCTGCAGATAAAGGGTAATTCACACATAGCTTACAAAAATATGAACAGCTTTGTATTTTGAGGAAGAAATATAATAGTCTGGTACACCCATAACACGGAGCTTTATGCAACCATGAAAAAAAATAAATTAGAGTTATATCAATGTAGTCAGTTGGAATTCCATAAACAAATTCTCATGTAGGAAAATTCTTATGTAGGAAGTGTAGCTCATTTTAGATAAAACAGGTAATCTTTCTCTCACACATATACATCCTCTATACCCACCCGTACAGATCCATATTTTAGAATAACTATAAAGAAACATGTTAGAAATTTAATCCCCTGTGTTAATCAGCTTTCCATCACCATGACAAAATACCTGAGACAATTTATGAGGTTTCAAAAGTTTCAGTCCATATATCTTTGCCCTGTTGCTTTGGCCTGTGGCAAGGCATCACAGTATGACTGTCAGGAGCACATGGAAGAGGAAGTCTATTTATAAACCTCATGGCAGCTTGGAAGCAAAAAGAGACAGGAAGGGGCTAGGGTCCCAATACCCACTTCAAGGGCATACCTCCAATCACCTAACTTCTCTCCACTACCTCCACCTTCTAAATCTTCCACCACCTCCCAGGAGTAGTGTGGGCTAGGAATGAAGCCTTTAGCAAATGAGACATTGGGGGACATTTCAGATCCCCATTATAATACCTTCCAGGCAGTTCTTTTTAATAACTAGAAACCTATAAAAATGAAGATTTATGAGAGATATTATATTCCATTCTTAGGATTCTTATCAAGTTTTCACAGTTAAAATTAAAAAAATCAAAATCAATGATCCCCCCCCCCCCCTGAAAACCTAAGGTCACATTCACTGTGAGTTTTAGTGATTCAAAAAAATTATTTAGCAATTTCCTTGGGAATTAAATGATTATCATTTTGCTGTTCTTCATATCTCTCCTAAGAGGCAAGGGCAGTGAGAAGGAGATAGTTCATAATTAGCTCAGCATAGTGTCCTAAAAGTATAAATAGCCGCATCATCTGAAGTGAAAGCTGGAACAGAACATCACTGATGACTGTTTTAAGCAGTAATCAAGCCCAGGAACCCAAACTGCAGTGCATAAAACTTATTTCCTAGATCTAGGGAGTAATGTTAGTGAGTAAGAGCTAAGAACAGCAAAAGGGGAACAATTCTGGTATCCTGGTGGCAGAATTCCCCCTGAACACACAATAATCCCCTCATATGCTTTCCTAATTTGTATATATTTCTAAAATGGGAATCCAATTTGAAAAAAAAAATGCCCTCTTCCTAATTTCTTAACTTTGATTCATCTCTCAGTTGGTGTTTGAGTCAGCTTTTTACATTGCTGTGATCAAAAGACCTGACAAGAACAATGTAGAAGAGAAAGAGTTTACTTGGGCCCCACAATTTCATAGGTCTCAGTCCATAGATGGCTGATTCCACTGTTCTGAGCCCAAGGTGAGGCAGAACATGATGGTGAAAGGGTGAGGAGGAGGAAGACAGCTCAGGACAGACATGGAAATCAATGAGCTTTTGGGGGACACCTCAAACCTAAACCATCACAGTTAACCAGCACATAAATGTGAATTTCTTTTCAAGAATCATGACGCATAGAAGATCAATTTCCAGATTATTTTCAAATGTACTTTTGAAGCCTTCTTACACTAGAGGGAACTTGATTAGTCGTCACTCATATAGATCAGTCACCATCTTTATCACAGACCTAATCAGAAGGTTCTCCATTACCTTTAACATTTCCAATGAAAAAGGCTGAGGTCAGCTCATTTTGTGCTGTTTTCCAGGGGTTTTCTTTTCATATCCTTTTTATTACTCTTGTTTATATGCTATTGACTTTGATAATTTAATAATTTCACCAGCCTTTTTACTTTTTTCATTGAATTTGCTTGTAATGCTATGGATTCACTTAAAGCATATGTCCAGATTATTTTGAAAACTTATACAGTATTTTTTGTCTTTAATTATTGCTTCTGTCCCATGTATTCGTTGTACATGATCCTTCTAAATTCTTAGACTCCAGTTTATTATTAATATATACATATTCTTAAAAATCAATGTGCACCATAATCTTACAATTTTTTAATGCTTCAGTATCTGAAACTTGTTCTTAATATCAGTGAATTTTTTCATGTTTTCATTTTTTGATGTAGTTTTTAACCTTTTGCTGCTATCAGTTGTTGCTTTAATTATGCAGTTGCATTTTTAGTTTATGGTATGATACATCACGGTTAGATATCATGCAAAGCTCAACAGTTAAATATTGGAAATTCATTTTATAAGTTAGTTAAATTATTCTCAAACAGTCTTCATTTACAAATGCCAAAATATTATGCTTTTATTTCCAGGAATACTCTTTTAGATACATCTTAGTTTCCCATCTATGCTGCAACAAATTTAAGTACTTTAAAACAGTACATTTAATATCTTATCACTTAGGAGACCTGAAGTGTAAAACAGGCTGATAGGCCTACACTCCTGATGGTTCTAGAGGAGGATCTATTTCTTGCTTTTTACAGATTCTAGAAATCACCTGCATTTCTTGGCTTATGGACCCACCATCATTCCACACCATGCTTTAGTCATGTCTCTTTCTTTAATTCTGACCCTTTTGCTTCATTCTCTTGATACCCCTTTGGTAACATTAGATAATTCTGGAAAATCTCTCCATCTCAAGAACTTTAACTTCATTACATTTGCAACTCTGCCTTTTGACATGCAAGTTTCCCTGAATTGGAAGTTGGATGTCTGGAAGGGGGACATTATTCTTCCTATCACAAATGAATTAATATGTAGTTATCATAGTAGTAAATACCAAGTTCACAAAAGCTCACTGGGCCTCTTCTAGTTTCCTTCCAGGTTGCTTAACAATTTTATGCATGATTCTAGGAAAGGGAAGATGAAGAGAAGTGATGCTGATAGGGTTTTGCTACAGGGTCTATCAGGCAAACTGATGAGCCTTTTTTTTTTTTTTTTTTTTTTTTACCAGATCCCACCTCCTGGCAGTATCATCATCATTATCATCATCATTATCATCATTATTTCTATTTTTCTTTGTAATTGGCAGTCTCTACCACATAATAATTGTATTTTCCTTAAAAAGTTTACTTAATTTAAAAAAAAAAAAAACTTACTTTCTCACCTTGTATTCAGTACTGAGCCATATTCCTAGATCATGATTTACTTTCCATTTATTCCCAAGGTAGAGAAGCCCCTGGGGAGTAGGAAGAGACATACTCGGTAAGTGCTGGTCCCATGATCTAGCCATATTTGCAAGTCTTTCTCTTTTCATCAGTCTCTCTCATTTTACTTTTCTCACAACTTATCTTATAGTGGTGTCTTTCTTCCTTTTACCCAGTCTATCCTCTTGAATTTTTCTCCAGTTCCATATATCCCAAATCATCTTCTCTTTTGTTGGTCAAGTCAAACTGTTCCTATAACTTGTTTTATTTGTTTTGTTTTATTTTCTGAGAACAGATCACCTGCAATCGATTGCATTTGGCAGTATGATTTTCTCGACCCTCCAAGTTATGGGTGCTGTTGTTTTCTCTTTACTCAAGTTTAACGAATGTTCTCTTTACTCAAAACTAGTACTAACTGGAGTTCTCTGGAACACCACTCACTGTCCACTTAGGTCTAAGTAAAATCTCTTCTCAGAACTTGAGCTTGTATCAGTTTCATGCCAATTATCCTAGGTCAATCCCAAGTATTTAATACCAGTGATTCTGCTAGACAAAAACTGGTTTAGACGTGCTGCCTGGCCTGTGATATCAAATGTATACATAAGAGCCATGTCCCTTAGAATTGACCATTCCTCTAAAGGAGTCTTCTTGTAGGTATCACATTACTATAGTAAAATTTGATATGACCATGTTATGGTTTGGATGTGAGGTATCTCCCAAAAGCTCACATATGAGACAATACAGGAAAGTTCAAAGGAAAAATGATTGGGTTATGAGAGTCTTAATCCAATCAGTGAATTAATCCCCTGATGAGGATTAACTGAATGGTAGTTGAAGTGGTAGGGTGTAGCTGGAGGAGGGATTGGGGAGTGGCTTTGGGGCATAAATATTTTGTACCTGGAAAGTGGACTGACTGACTCTCTCTCTCTCTCTCTCTCTCTCTCTCTCTCTCTCTCTCTCTCTCTCTCTCTCTTCCTCTCTCTCTCTCTCTCTGCTTCCTGATGATGTAAGCTGTTTGCCTCTGCTACAGTCTTTTGGCATGATGTCCTGCCTCACTTCCAGCCCCAAGCAATGGAGCCTGTCTTCTCTGAACTGAGACCTTTGAAATCATGAGCCCTCAAATAAGCTTCTCCTCCTCTACAATTGATATGATCAGGTCCTTTAGTCACAGCAGCAAAATACCTGACTAAAACACATCATTTCCCACTTAATGCTATGACCGAACTCCCATTATGTGGACTAGAGAATGCTTACGTCTCCTTTCCTCTTTCTAGGAGATTTCCTCCTTCTGGGAGATTTCCTCTTTCTGGGAGATTCCTACCAATGTTAAAAGGTAACTGATAGCTGGGCACTTATGATCTCAGCTACTTGGGAGGATGAGGCAGGAGGATGGCAGGCTTGAGGTCAGCCTGAGCAACCTCACAAGACCCTGTATCAAAAGTAAAATAATAAAAAGGGCTGAGGATGGAACACCATATGAAGTATCCCTGGATTCAATTTCCAATACTGAAGCCGGGGGGGAACTATTAATCAATAAGAAATTGAAGGGGAAAATGGAGTTCTAAGAACCTCAAACAATTGGCAATTCCACATTGTTAAAGAGTATAAGTGACTTCATGGAAGACAGTAGTGGTGAGAGTTGAGAGAGGAAGGGAAATGTGAAGAAAGAACATTTTAAATTACATTCTGATGTCTGAGTATGGGTGGTGGACTGACTTCCTCTTTCTGTCTACTTTCTTTTATCTTTCAGTTAGAATTATTCTCAATTTCGCTGATGGCTATCAGTCAATGGTAGAGCTAATTTTGTGACAAATTCTAAGTGGTTGCTCCCTATTTTCTAGTCATTTCTAGCTGGCTTATCTCTGGATCTGTAATATTCTCCTAGTGGCACCTAAAATCTGAAGCCCACAAGAAAATTATCCTGACATTACTTTTAGTGCTATTTGAACCTTTGTTTTTGTTCTTCCTTTTTGTTTTTGCAATAATTAAACACTTAGTATATTAATCAGTTTTCTGTTACTATTATAAAATACCTGAGATGATCAAATTATAACCAGAAAAGGTTTGATTTGTCTCATTTTTTTTTTTTTTTTTTGGAGATTTTATTTCATGATTGGTTGGTTCTTTGTTTCTGGGTCTGTGGGGAGCCAGCATGTCATGACAGGAGCATGTGATAGAAGGTGTTTATTTCATGGGGACCAGGAAGCAATGAGAGATACAGGAAGAGACTGAGGTCCCAAGGTCTCCTTCAAGGGAACATCCTCCATGACTTAACTTCTCTCCACTAGACCCCACCTCCTAAAGGTTGCTCCACTTTCCAACAACACCACAGGTTGGGGACCGAGCCTTCAACAATGTACTTTCCAGAAAAGAACTATAGCAGGCAGGCTCACAGCCAATACTTGTTATAGGATCCACACATCAAAGATCTCTTCCAGTTATCCTTCAAAAACCCCATTTACATTGTGATTATATGTGAGGAGTGTTTCCCCAATAAAGATAGGCTATTTGGAGAATGAATATGTGCTACATTATTTTCAAATTTTTTGTTTAAAATATTTTGTAAAACTGAATCAGTCCTATAGGATAGAAAATTGCCCAACCCTCTATTATCACTTGTTGAATAAGACCCTGGACCATTCACAGCCCTGGCTAGATTCACCTCACATGCCTGATGTTGGGTTCTTGCAGGCCTAAATTATTTAGCCTGCCTTCCTTAGCTTTTATTATCTTGGGCCTTTTTTGTCTTTTTCTTTCCTTGAGAAGTAGGATAAAATTACTATAGTTCTCTGTGGACTTGTAGCTTCCAATGAGAAGTTCACAGGTTCTCTAATTTTATTTAATAAGATCATAAAAAGCAATGGGGATTTTTCTTCCAGAGTGACACCCAGTGTATATATGTATGCAATTGCTTAAAACATCCGTATTTCAATCAATCACGTATATTGCATATTAAAAATATTTGTGCAGGTTTTCACCGCTTTTTTGACATGGCATAGAGGGTTTCTATTTATGTCATCAATAACCTCGATTTCTGGAATTTGTGTCTCCTTAGTTTGTGACTTGAGAAATAAAGTCTGTCTGAATGTAAATTCTAGATGCTGAATTAAGCTACTTACACTAAAACCTGAAGCAGGATTCTAGGTCTGGCAAGACTCACATAAGCTCCCATGCAGAAAGTATTCCCTGATTTTCCAATTATATACAGGTTCCCAGGTGATGTACTCTGGTTTCACTGTATGGAAGGAATTTTCCAAAAATGTTCAAAGATTCCCTCCCTGAGCTACAGACAAATGTGCAGTAGTAGCATACTTTTTGTTTGGTTCTAAGATTTTCCAGAGTCAGAGGTATACATAGAGCCAACTATTCTCAAAAAATGTGGGCCCCTTTCACCTCAGGTTACTATTTCCAAAGTAGTACAAGAAGGTGAAGTGCAAGCACATTTGGAAAATTCTATCAACCAGGGCTGATGTTAACTAAAATTAGATAATCACCCTTCTCCTAGGCTCCATCATCATCTAAATTGTCCTATGATCATTAGGAAGAGATATCTGGAAATCAGCATGGAGTTAGTAAGTAGTCAGTTACCTTTTTCTGGGGGGGTGTAATTTTTTAAGTAATTTATTTTTTGTTTTCTTTAATAAATACGTTATGATTATTCCACAGTAAGGATATGCTAAGGGCTAGGCACACATTGGTGACAAAACAGGCAGAGCCACTGCTCTCAGTTCTACAGGCTTAAGAAGAGACATAAAATTAACAAGTTCAAAATGTATAATTAGGAATTGTAAGTACTACACAGCAGAATACATTTGGCCAAAACCTGGAGACAATCTAAATGACTACCATCTGGAGATGAGAAAAACAAAATTTGGTATATTCATACAATAGGATATTACTTGGAAATAAAAAGGAAAGAAATATTGATATGTGTGATAACATTTCATTGTTAAACATGTTTGCTTATAACATGTTTTATATTATGCTAAATGAAAGAAGCCAGTTGCAAAAGACCATATGTTATGATTCCATTTATATGAAATGTCCAGAAAAGGCAGATTTATAGACACAACAAGTAGATTCGTTTGTTGTTTGGGTCCAGAGTAGGTAAGGGTATAAAGGAATGTTGTAAAACTGAGTTGTGGTGATGGTTGCACTATTTAGTAAATTTAGTTAAAATATAAAACACTGAATATAAGCTTAAAGCAGGTGAATTTTATGGTAAATAAATAATACCTCAATAAACATGTTAAGAATATTTTTTAAATAATTAGGTCAATAAACCTCAGGAATTATTATTTAACAAAATAATTATTGCTTCAAAGAAATAACAGGGGAGAGTTATACAGGCTTAGTTTGTGTGTATATGTAGATGTAAATATAAAGATATATAGATCCTTAATAAAGTGGCCAGTGACGGTTTTGCTGAGGCAATAATAATTAATGATAGATTTGAAGAGAAAGAGAGAGGACTAGAGAGAAGAAGTGGCTTGCACAAAGGAGCAGGAGTGGGAAATACTTCAGTCTTTCTGAGAAACTGAAGGAAACCTGCAGGAGAGAGGAGGATATTCTCCCGAACTCCATGGTCCATGTTAAGAAATTTAGATTGTGCTCTCACTGTGGTATCAGTCTATTGTGGAGCTTGGATCAATATATATATATATATATATATATATATATATATATATATATATATATATATATATATATATATCTGGAATTGTAAACAAAAAGAATAAAATTGGAGAACCCAGACCTGATGCCATTCCGTTAACTAGGAGAAAGAATATGATGCTTGGGATTACAATGGCAGAAAGAGACCGATGCTATGCTTTTGTTTGAATAGGCTCAACCACAATTGCTTCAAGATTTGGGTTCTAAAGAATAAGGCAGAGAATGGAATTAAAGATCATTCCCATATTCTAAATAGAGCAAATGGGTGAATTTGCTAAGATGAGAAAAACTGATATAGAAATATATTTGGGGAGTGGGGGTGGAAGGATCCAGGGTTCCATGGTGGATATGTTAGGTTTAAAATACCTATTGAACTAAAAGAGGAGTAATGAAGTAGGCAACTGAAATAAAAGACTGCCAAGCAGAATGAGGAGTAGCACTGAAGACTAAAAACAAAACAAAAATACAAAAAACAAACAAACAAACAAACAAAAAAACACCAAAACCTCAGAAGTGTGTGTTGTCAGAGAATCTTAGAAAAGAGAGACTTTTGTAAAAGAGAGTGGATGACATGAAATGCCACTGGTATATTAAGTAAGATGAGGATTGGATAGATGGAGGTTAGTGAGCCTGACACCATCAGTCCCTTTAGGGATTCTGGCAGTGGGTTGAAATACAATACCAGTGAGCATGTGAAGGCTACTGTTATGGTTAAGGTATGAGGTGTCCTCCAAAGCTCATGTGTTAGACAATGCAAGAAGGTTTGGAGGTAAAATGATTGGATCATGAGAGTCTTCACATAATCACTGTGTTAATCCTCTGATAAGGATTAACTGGGTGGTAACTGTAGGTAGGTAGGATACAGCTGGAGAAGGTGGGTCCTTGGGTATGTGCCTTTGTGGTGTATATTTTGTCCATGGTGAGGAGTTTCTTTTTCTCTCTGCTTCCTGGTGCTGTGTCCTCAGCTGCTTTCCTCTTCCACACCCTTCCACCATGATTTTCCACTTCACCTCAGGTACCCAAAAGTGGAGTTGTTTGTCTAATGACTAACATCTCTAAAAACCATAAACCAAATAAACTTTTCCTTTCTAAAATTGTTCTTTTCTGGTTCTTTGTCACAGCAGTGAAAACATTGAATAAACAGCTACAGATAGAGATGACTGAAAGCACTTATCTGTGAAGAAATGTTGAGTGGTATGGTAATAATTTTGAAGATGGGAGTTCTAGGAAATGTTAGTCTGTCAGTAAGGATTTGTTTGGGCTACAATTGGTAGAAATGAAACAATTTCAGCTAAAACTAGATAAATGTCTATTTCTCCCTCATTTTTGAGATTGAAGATGTTCTGGCTTGGATCTTGAATGTTCTCCAAAGGCCCCTATATTGAAAGCCTGGTCACAAGTCTGTGGTGCTATTGGGAAGTAGTTGAACCATTAGGGGTTGGAGCCTAGTGGAAGGAAGTTAGGTCACTGGGTGTGTGCCATTGAAGGGGATATTTGGATCCCATTTCTTCCTGTCTCTTTCTTTGCTCTTTGGCCACAATGATGTGAGCAGCTTTTGCTCTACCATATGTTTCCACCATGATGTGCTGCCTCACCACAGGCCCAAGAGCAACAGGGCTAAGTGATCAAGGACTGGAACATCTGAAACCATAGACAAAATAAATCTTTTCTCTTATTAAGTTTATCGTCTCAAGTATTTTGTCACAATGATGATAAGCTAACACAGGAGGTAAGAAATCCAGAATTTTCTATTTCATAATTTGCCAATATTGATGTAGGAGGCAGTGATGAAAAGCTCAGATCCCCTCATTAAGGATACTTCCAATGGGTTGAAGCCTGTGCCTATTTACTCATTCATATGAATATACTTAACCACAAAAAATAAGATGGGGAATATAATTGGTCTTCAAGGAACCAACTAACAGCATGGATGCTTTTAACAAGGGAGAATAAGGCAATTAATACTGGTGGTCAATGATCATCCTTTGGCTAATATAGCTTATGATTTTCATTTGTTTGTTTATCCATGTGTTCATACTGCTTAGTTTGTATATCGATTCAATAAAGAAAGAGTATTGGATAGAGAAAGCGACAGACAAATTTCACAAAATTCTTGAGAAGGATGAGGGAATAAGTTTCAGAAACTAAATAAAGGAACTAGCCTTTGAATTCGGGAGGAGCCTTTCAGCCTGTGTAATTTTGAAGGAAAAAGATGAGACGGGAGATATATGAGAGATTGATAATTAAAAAAATACATAAAAGATGATGGATTTCCCCAACCGATAGCATCTATTTTCCAGGTGAAGGTTAAAACAAGGTAAGCTTATAGTAAAATGCGGCTTTGCAGAGAGAGGCAAAGACTTGGCTTTATTTTCTTTGAGGCTCAATTTAATAGGGAAACTTAGAAAGCAGCAGGGCAGAGTATATGACTCTTTCGAAGCCTAGAATTTTATTCTTACAGTAAAATCATTATTAGCCAGGATCAGCCAATATTGGCTGAGTGAAGCTTTGGAACAGGTATGGAGAAGGTGCCTTGTAGAGTTAATCCAGTGTTTGGATTTGGCAAAGTGAGTACTAAGTAAGAGTAGACAGTGCAAAGTTGTTACGGAAATTCGCAAGAACTGATTCTAAAGATCTTCACTATTGCCATCATCATTCAGTTCCAATAGCAGTTGCTTATTTATTGAATGCCTTATTTGCATAGGACTTTTTTTACTGATAAGGATTGATATTTTATAGCTTCTCTTTGTTGTTCATTAAAACTATTTTTAGCTTTTGCAGTTAATGGGGTATCTTTCTGTACATATGAAATTGCTCCTAATTTAAGTCCATTTTCCCAAGTGTTATTATTTTACCTCTAGAGGAAAATAACCTTACAATTTCCTCATAGATCATTTCAATACTTTTATCTTCTTCTACTATCCTCTCTGTGGAATAATTTCCTGAATGTGTCTCAAAATTCTATTGCTTATAGCATTTGGATTTCTCTTCTTGAATCAACTACAACTTCTTATTCCCCTTTTGAGCTACAAGACCAAAGCTGAACAAAGAGATTCACCTGAAGTCATAAAGAAAATAAATTCCTTACTTAATACTCTCCAAATAACAATGAAAGAGGCTGTATTTTTATATAAAATGTCATAAAAGAAAAGAGAGGGAAAGAGGAGGAGGTAGCATTCCCAATAAAATAATTCCAATCTTGGTGCATGTTGGACTAAGTTTTCTGGGGGCTAACTTATATTTCTAGTTGCACTTTATTAACTTGAAGGGATTTTTTTAAGGAAGGCTAGGTTCTCATGCCCGCACAACCCAGATAAAAACAAATAAGACAGCTAAGGGCCAGGTGTCCTTCCTCTTACTCCTCTTGTGCAACTTTATTATAGCACAGGTAGTAATCCTGGGTAGTATTCATATAGTAAAATATGAAAAGAAAAAAAATACCTTTGTTAAGGTCTCTTGCATGTTTACTTAATAGTTAGCTCTTACTGTAAATACAAAATTGAACAACACAGCACTAAATATATTTTGGTACCAATAACAGCATTTGTTTTCAAATATATAGCTTATATTGGCCTGTTTTACCATAGTAGCACCATTTTACATTCCTATCAAGTGTACAAGTCTTCCAATTTCTCCCTATCCTTGCTAACATTTTTGTCATTTGGGGAGGGGAGATAAAAGTCATCCTAACAGGTGTGAGGTGATATTTTGTTGTGGTTTTGATTGCATGTCTGATGATTAGTGACCCTGGATATTTTTCTATATACCTGCTGGCCTTTCCTATATATCCTTTTGAAGGAAAGTCTGCTCAAGTTCTTAACCCAGTTTTTAATTAGTGCATATTAATTATAAAGAGTATCAGGTTTCAAGGATGGTGGAATGTGATGGACATCATTATCCAAAGTACATGTATGAAGACTCGAATTGGTTGTCAACTATACTTTATATACAAACGGAGATACAAAAATTGTGGTATATATGTGTATTAAGAATTGTAATGCAAAAAATAAAAAAACAACAACAAAGTACATGTATGAAGGCAAAAGAGAACCAATAATTGTACTTAAAAAAGATCTACTGTGAATAACTAAAAAAGAAGAGTAGCAGGTTTATTGTGTCATATTCATATATGCATATAAAATTTTGAAAGCTTATTTTTAAAATTTGTTAGTTATTTTGCTATTGAATTATAAATATTCCTTTTATATTTTTGATTAACACCTTTTGACATATAGTTTGTAAATATTTTCTCCTATTCTGTAGCTTGCCTTTTTGTTTGTTGTTTTCTTTTTTGTGCAGTGCCTTTTTATTTTGATGTAATATCACTTGCCTATTTTTTGTTTGTTTCCTGTGCTTTTGGATTCATATAAAAAAAATTATTGCTCATGCCAATACCATGACACTTTTCCCACTTTTCTTCTGAAAGTTTTACAATTTCAGGTCTACCTCTAGGTCTTTGGATGATTTGGGGTTGATTTTTGTGAATGGTGCAAGAGAAGACCCTTGATTGTGGACATCCAGTTTTCTTGGCACCACTGGTTAAAGGTACTGTGTCTTTTCCCAATTCTTGATTCATTTGCCAAATTGGCTACATGTGTGTGAATTTCCTTCCGCACAAGCCACTCTTTTCCATTGCTCTGTGTGACTGTCAGGATTTCTCTACTTTTTAACTACTATTCTGCTACTCCCCATCAATTTGCTAGGACTTACCTAGGATCACTAACACTTTTTCTGTTGTGTTTGGTGATGAAATTTGTAACTGACATATAACTACATTTCAAACTGTTTCTGTGAGAACAGTCACTCAAATTACCAATGGTATTTTGGGTTTGATACCTAATTATCAGAATATGAACTTAATTTATGGTCATCTACAAAAGGTAGAAAACAAGTTTTAGGGCTCAATCTCAACTCTGTTATTACCATATTGTACAAGAGAGATGGTAGAATGTGGTCTCTGAGGGACATACTTCATAAGCCCCTGCAGGCAGGTATCTAGCCTCTGGGAACCCAGGTCAAATTAGTGCATCCCTTAAAAAGGTAAATTGTCCTTCTCCTAAACTCATCAAGAAAAAAAGGTAAAATAAAATATACATATAAGATATGTGTATATATATATATATATATATATATATATAGATAGATAGATAGATAGATGTGTGTGTGTGTGTATGTGATATAGAAATATGTAATTTGTATGTATATAGATAGATACATTTAAGTTATTTTCTGATTTCCCTTACAATTCAAATATAGAGTCTAGATAGATAACTTTAAGTTTTTTTTCTGATTTCCCTTACAATTCAAATATAGAGTCTACTATCTCAATTTTTTTACATTGGTTATCTGCCAAGCAAATGAAAAGTAACAACAATAACACTAACTTCTTTTCCCTTTTTCCGTTGATTCTAAAACACTTCATTAATTTATCATCAAAGTTAATAGTCTCAACTTCACTAACATCTTCTTAGATGTACTTGTCAGTAGATCATGTCTTGTTTCTTTGCAAAATATCACCAAGTCCCAGACAATGTCCCAGTGATCAGGGCATTTGCAGTGCCTGGTTCTTGGCTCTCAGACCATACCCTACAGGACTATATCGAGTGTGTGAAGAAAGGATATCTCTATTTGCCTTTGTCTTTAAGAAAGTGAGTAACTGTCTCTTTCTTTGACCATTTCCTCCATGGAGAATTTACTGGCCCAAATTTTTAAAAAAGCTCCTATCGCACTCCCATTTGCTGTAAGTGCAATTAGTTGCAGGTACAAAATTTGGAGCAAAGAGGCCTCTCGTGGCCTGTTGTGCCTGCAGTTATCCAACTGTGGCTGCAGTTTTTCAGTGCACAACTGATTGCACCCACAAAAAGAAAGGCTAAACTTTGAAAATGGGTCCCTTTAAGACAGTTGGGGGACTGCATGCCTCCGGTTGGGAAATTGCAATCTTTTATAGAGGTGCAGCCATCACTCTGGCTGGTGCTGCAAGTCTGAAATCCAGGTTAGGAAACTTGGGTGAGGCAGATGCCCAGCTTGAACACAGGTGCAGAGCAATCCCCGCTCCCCCCCCCCCACACACACACACTTCACCTTGAGCTATTGGTAGATGATGCATTAGTATTCAACATTCCTGACTCCATCTCCTGCTTAGTTCACCAGTCACTCTCCAAAAAGGTTTGCAGAGAGAAGCTCGGTCACACTGTCAATATAACACATTTAACCAACTCTAAATTTGCTTTAAAGAGACAGCTACAAAGATTGACTTTTGCAAAGTGACTCACTCCACCATGCAGCAAAGGTGTCCGTTTGCTCCTGACTGTTATTAACTGTGTCACTGAGTACATAAGAAAGGGTTTTGAAGGAATTCCAGTGTGAATCCACTAATTCAATAATCCAATAACATAAATTCAAGTAATGGATATTAATACTATGTTCAAAACATGCTCACAACTTTTATATCTCTCTCTTTCCAACAGATAGAGCATGCGTCGTGCAAGGCTCCTGATGAAATAATAAAACCCAATTCTCATCTAGAAAAAAGAATCATTATGGGAGGATGGTAATTTACTTTATATGACCTTCAATTGATTATTCTGTGGCTGCTACACAAATATCACAGGAGCTATTGATCGTAAAACCTACCAAATAGATCTCTAATAGCTTTTACTGGGCAAAAATAATTATGCTTGCACTGTGGTCAAACACACATAAACCAATGTGGAGGTATTAATGTATGGTATTATTACCCATCTGTCGAGGAGGTATGGAGAGGACCCTTCACAGGAACACACTATGTCTAAGCCCCATGAAAGCTCAATATCCAAGCCAACAATTACAGCCGGTTATACTGAAAAATTGATTACTGTAACTAAAAGCTAGATCTGGAAAGCAGAGCTGCAGCTTGCTTAATAAAAGTAAAATAATAACAAGAGAAATCCTAATTGAGGAGTCCTGCTGCAGTGGCAGGGAGGACACAGAAATTGAATTTCCCTGTGGTGTCCATAGCACCGTAACTTTTCAGAGTCAAGAGCTTTCTATCCAGTCCAGATCAAGATCAATGATCCACACCCTTAAAAGGTCAGGGTGTCTAATCAAAGAACAGATCATCTATCTCTGAAGGAAAAGTGTACAACATAATCCAGAAATGTGGCACTGCTAGCCACAGAGAGCAAGAAAAACCAAGGCAAAGAGAAACTTCAGTTCCACTTTGGTGAACAGGAAGAATGTTCTGCTCACACAAAATGTGCAGGCAGACTTCTGCCCAGCCATGTGCCACGGGTTCAGGTAGGCCAAAGCAGACAAACAAGGACACAACCGAACAGGGAGCTATTCCCCAAACATTTGGCTCTCAAGTTCTGAGAAAGATATTTTAGATTGCAAAACTCCACAGTGGTTCTATCGCTTGCTCTTCGTCCTCCCCAAAGTCAGCATTTTAAATAATATGAATGTATACATCAATAGCAAAATAAAAAAAAAAAAACACTCCACAACTACTATCAAGTCATTTACATGAGGAATGATACACTTTTAGCAGTCAGAATGAACAGAACAGAATGTTGATAGGACTGAGCTATGGATGGGAAATAAAAAAATAGAGAAAATTTGCTGATGTAATGTGGGCTCAGTGTGTAAGAGTGGGGAAGGCTGGTGAGAGCAATTATTGTATCCCATGGGACAGATCAGAATAATATTCCATGAATTCCACTCATGTATCCCATGAAACAGAACAGAATTGGAATGTGCTGCTAGAGGATTGTGCATTTCCATTGATTGGAAAGGTTTTCCAAGGAACTTAAGTCCTGACCAATCAAATTAGAATACTGATCCAGCCGTTAGTATTTTTTTTTTTTTAATGAACTAGGTGAAGCTAGGAGAGACCCTTCTTATGGATGGGGAGCCTCTACAGAAGAGAAACCTTGAACTTCTTGAGTGTGCCCTTCTTTGTGTTGCATAATATGTCTCTCACTTGTTTATTTCTATTCTTTTTTGGCACTATCAGTTCTCCTGGTTAAAGCCAGAAAAAGTGTAATCATTGCTCTCTTTTTTATGATTTATAATTCAGAAGCAAGACAGGATCAGGGGGTTGAGAGTGATGCTTGGTGTTGCATTTGCTGTTATTATTAATATTACTTAAGAAATATGCTTTCCTAAGAAACCTCAAAGCCACTTGCAGGACCATTGTTTCCCAAGGTCTTGCAACAATATAATCAACATTTACACTGAAGCATTCTCAAAACATGTGGGTGGGGGCTAGATGGTATTCTGCTTGTTCTCAGTTGTTCTCAAATTACATGATAAATTAGATATTTGGTAAAGGTAAACCAGAGGGAGTTATCCAATCTAGTTACAAAATCCATACCATGTTGGCAGGGCTTAGTGTAGCTGTCTCCACAGAGCAGCCAGGAACTCAGCACCACCCTTAACCCCCACCAATCTAAGATGGTTGGACTTCAAATAGTTTGCCTACTTGGAAAAGGAAGACATTCCTGTGGTTCAAGGTCCTGGTCCTCTTTGAAGTGTTCCAATCTGGTTTTATGGTCCTTGAGATGCAGGTTAGGTTTCTGTTTGGGGTATTTTTTTATTTTATTTTATTTTTTTGTAGCCTGTGGAGACTATTTAATCTTTAGTGTTGTGTTAACATTGTTCACCTGGGTTTTGGGCAATAATGCCTGAAGTATATGTGGGCCACAAGGAATTCAAACTTGGCTTTCAAACTCCATCACCGAAAGAGCAACAGACCAGAGGCAACACATTCTATCACTAAAATGTGTCTTCAGTTATTCTTCCCGTCCAAAGGTAAGAATAATTGCTCAACTTTTTAGAGACTAAACCCTGTGAGGGCCCGTGTGTCTACACACATTGATGGCAGACGTATGCAAACCAGGAGTGTGCGCATTTCAACCGCCCCTCTGACTGCCAGCCACGGGCTTGTTGCAAACATGGTCCCAGTCACCCGAGCATACCTGTCCGGTTCCGGCCTTGGAGAACGCAAGGGCACCACAGCCAGCCTGCGAACAGCAGCGAGCAAAGAGGAGGGAAGCTGCGGGCTGTCCCGCAGGTGCGGCCCCACCTGGCGCCCGATTGGCCGCAGCGGCAGCGCTCGGCGGGAGGAGGGCAGATGATGGATGGCCTGTCGGCTGCCTGGGTCCGAGCAGCGGGGCGCCGGCGAATGTAAATAGGAGCGTGCTCTCGCTGCTCGGTGCTGAGCAGAGAGGGCAAGATGCCTGCACAAAGGGACCCGGCTTGGAATGTTTAGATTTTGAAGATTGGTTTCTATTATATCTCTGTGGGAGAAAGGAAAACGCACTCTGGGAAAGTGGAGGGAGAAGAGCCCGCATAATTTCGGACCAATGTTTGACAAATCATTTCGCCATCATAACCATCCACCAACCTTCTCTTCTCAAATTACAAATAGTTTAAAAGTCTTATTTGTCATTCACGTGAATGATGCCTTTTCCAAGTTTGAGAAACGATGGGATATCAGACCCGAAACCGTTGCATTTCTTTTTCTCAAACACTATTAAAATCACAGAAAATTGATTACAGGGAGATAGGATGATACGTTTTAGGTACTCTATGCAGGATAAAAATGACTATTGGCTATTAAATGCTAATAAAACTTTTCTGAAAAAGAATACAATGAAATAGAAGCATGTTCTAGATATGCATTTTGCACATTATAAAGTGTAACATTTTCATAATTTGTCTGGCTTTTACATGTTTAAAAGTCATAAGCAATTTGTATAGGTTTTGTTTGTCCTTGCAAAAGATGACAGCACATGGTTTTAGGCAATTCGATTTTAGAGGTATCTTTTTTAAAACTCGTTATGTTGAGAGTAGGGATTGAAGCAGACAGATGGATAGCAGGAGAAAATATGTCATGAACCACCATAGAAATGGGACTGGTAGCGAGCTATTGTATCACTTGGTCTCTTCTTTGGCAACTGAAGGACAGGTCCATTCACTGCAAGTATTTCTCCTGCGCCAGCCCCTATGCTGAAGGTAATACATCTCATGTCAAGGAGAAAGCCAGTCCTGCCTGTATGTTGATTCATTTGCCTCTGAGAGCAAAGTAGTTTAGAGACACCATTGGATTTTTTTTTCATATGAGGAAAATGTTATTCTAATTGTGCTTTAAAGGACCCACCATCCCCCTCTGCCCTCACCACTGTCTCCACTAAGAAAGTGAAAGTCATATTTAAAATAGCAGTAAGTGAGATTGAAGCATGTCACAAAGGTGTGCTTTCTAAATGTGGTTGAAAAAGAGGAGAGAGGAGAGAGCTTAAGTACATGCATTTCTCTTTCAAACACCACATTTTAATAATATTATTGTATGTTTTTAAAAAGAACTCTAATAATGCCATGAGGCCAACATTGACAGCATTACACACACACACACACACACACAAAATACACAAGTAAATTAAATTCATGCATGTTTCAATACTTACAAAAAGAGTACACTAGAATCCTATGGATTCCATATTGTCAATAGTGAATTTTAACATTATTAGTGAGTAACCATATTGATAAATTTTAATAGCAAGCATAATCTCTCTCTCTCTCTCTCTCTCTCTCTCTCTCTCTCTCTCTCTATATATATATATATATATATATATATATATATATATATATAATTTGCTTAATGATTTCTCTTGTGTTGGGTACTTAGGCCATTTATAGGTTTTAGCAAAGTAAATAATAAAATAAGGAACATTTTAAGGTAAAAATTCTGTATTTTTAAAAAATGTAATGAATGAGCTGTGCTTTTTAAAACATTTAGATAGTTCTTACAATAGTTTCCCAGCTACTTTACAAATAAACAAATAAAATAAATAAAGAAAGAAGAAGTAGCATTCCATTTTGCCAATTAAATATATATATATATATATATATATATATATATATATATATATATATAGAGAGAGAGAGAGAGAGAGAGGGCATTGAGGTAAAATTAACAAATAAATATTGGATACATTCACACTATACAACATACTTTGACATAGTATACATTGTGAGAAGTATCAAGTGTTTACAATATGTTCAGTGTTACTGAGACTATTGGTAAAATCATTTGTATCATAGCAGGTGGAAATTACATCTTTGAAATCTATTTCTTCAGTTATTAATGAAGCTGTTCTTTTCTTTATTTTTTAGAATTGATTTTTCTTCCTCTCTTTGAAATTTCTAGTTCCTTTTTTAATTTAGTGATTGAAGTAGTTTGAAAAACAACCTAAAAAATAAAAGATAGCATTTTCACAAGTCACACTTTTCTCAGTGTTAATTCTGAACTAAGGTTGAACCCCTGGTAGATATTGTTGCAATAAACCCAGCAAGAAATCCCTAACAAAATTGGACTAAGTTTCAATTTGAAAAGATCTACTGAATTTAGGTTTCTGGCAAGCTTTTGCTTTCTTTTCATGGTGGCACATAAAATAATATTATAATCTGTGAAATTACCCCCAAAACTTAAGGTGCACTAGAGCAAATCATATTCTCTCATTAGGAAACTCAGAATCATTGATCATTGCAGTAGATTTCTTTCTAGTCTGAAAATGTGTGTTGTTTTCTTAAGCTGTGATACAGTCGTTTAAAAATGCCTTCCTGCGTTCCGGCACCTTCCAGAAGTGCACCAGTGCCCAGTAAATAAAGTAGCAGCCCGTGTCCCTTTTAGCAAAAGCTATATATCTGTTCAGACTTGTAATTTGCTCCGTTTATATCCTTTGCCCTTGAACTCTGGTTATTAACGCAATGTTTCTCCAAATGATGCCATATAACTCTGCTCCGAGCACATTCACGGTGACACCACGAAAACATTCTAAGGGCCAGGGCCAGAGGAGGAAGGAAAAAAATGTCAGCTGAATTGTGGGAGTTGCAGTGCATTACTGAAAATGGAGCGGCTGTAAAGCTATGACTGTTAATATTCAAATTGCAACAAGGCCAGAGTCAGACTTTGCTAATATTCTGAGGTCTGCTTGGAAAGCAATTTAGCAAAGTAGCTTTGATTGAAAAAGAAACAGCCAGAACACTTCTCCCAAGAAATGATCTAAAAATCTATCAAAGGATTTAAGGCAGGTGTCCTAATTACACATCTTAAAAAATTGTTTGTAGTGAATTTCCAAGGTGGGGGTGGATTTTCTTTCCACTATAAAATGCAGATAATGTACATGTTGAATTATGGACCAAATGCCTTTGTGCAAATTTTAGTGGAATATATCAAATTTTGTTGTAAATAGATTATATAACATGATATTTCTTATGTAAGACAATTAGACATTGATTTTGAGTTTAATACTGTTTTCATAAAAAACCTTATTAATTAATATCATGCAAAATTTTGGACAGGGATTGGGACCAGTCTCCCTGTAGAATATCTGAGAAGGGAATGCACTGATTAACCAAATTAATAATTTAGGTGAGAAAGAGCACAGAGGGTCTGCACAACCTACTTTGTAACAGAAATTGTTTTTCCATGTTTTAGAAAAGGGCATTTACAAAAGAGTCTCTTTGCTTTGAAATGAGAAAGTCACATTTAGAATATTATGCCCAAGAAAGAGCTTGTACATGTTAGCCTATTCAAAATGATAGTTTCCAAAAATGTTATTCCCTCATAGATCTTTAACAGATTCGCTTTAAAGTGATTATTACATCAAAGTATTTTGTGTTAATTTCACCTTGACACAAATAGTTCCTAGCAATGAGATTTAATGTGTACAACTCTTTCTTCAAACCCTAGGCTGAGCATAATGCTATGCATGTAACATTGATGGGAATAGGAAAATGATAGACCATCAAATACTGAATTTCATGCTGAAAGGTAAGCTACTATGAAAATTGTGGGCATATGTCTTTATTCTTAACTCTCTGTTCCTTTAGAAAGAAGAGAAGAAACACTTCTAACCATGCCAATTGACTACACTATCCCCCACTCTAGCATAAGACATGCTTTGAGTACATTAGCATGTTCAAACACATGCACATGCATATTGCCAATAGAAAATAAACAAGCCATGGATGTCCGAGAACACCAAGCTTTCTCATATTAAAATGTTAGCTGTCCTCAGATGAGTGTTATTCCCAGAGGAAAATTAATTCTAAGTTCCAAGAATACTTGGGAAAACATTTGTGTCATGAATACATGCCTGCCTATTTTATTCCTACTTTCCAGTGCACTATACCTAAATTAAAGAAGTTTTTTCCACATTTAATCAATGCCACTTATCTGTGATCATAATTTGAGGATGCTGTTTGCATAAGAAAGACAAAAAAATAGATAAAGTCATTTTTAAAGATTTCTAAGAATGCTAGGTTTTCATGCTTACTGCTGAGCAAACTCAACCCACCATCTTAACTATATCATTCATCTCTGAATTCCTACATAATGAGTGCTTGATAAATGAACACCACACCTATTTGTTGAAATAAATACAAAAATGGATGTTTTGGGATGTCTATATCATTTTAAATCATTTGATTGAAGTGTAACCTGAATTATGGGCTTATAACATAATGACATTTTAATTAAAGTAGATCTTATATTGTGGTTATTTTTATTCTTAAAACCTCAAGATGTTTCTTTTTATATATTTCATTCACAAAATGATGATCCCATTGTGCTAGTTACTAAGTTTGAAGACACTGGATCTTACATTCTCTTCCATTATCACAGGCAAATAACTGATAAATGCACATGAGACTAAACTATATGTAATTTTAGATATGTGTTTTTTCTACAACTGAGAAGTCATGTTACATTATTTGGTAGGAAGAATATACTTATTTTTTGAGAGAGTGAGACCATAGCTTATTAAGGAGTCTGAATGACTTGAACTTGGCTGATTCTCCAAAGAAGATACTTTGCGTTGTCTATCTTGCTCTCCTAATTAAATACATTTTATATATATTTCAGGTTAAATGTGGTGTGATTATACCAATCATAACTTCAAACACTTATTTTTGAAATATTACAAAGAAAATCCATCCCTGATTCTCTCCTCTAGCCTCATTTCCTAATCCCAACTACTTTTTGAAATTTCTACTGTATTCTTTTAGATTTAATTTCCCTATTCAGAAGTAACATTGTTAGTTAGTTTTCTCTTTCTCATTGTTAGTATTATTTGCCCTTTACAAATTATATTGACTTTTAAGGTAACAAAATGAAGATATATCACTTTCTACCATTACTGTCCCTGTAATCACAATGTCTTTAATTTTTCTGAATAAATTTATATTGTAATTTTTGTTAAATTAATGCCTACTGTGTATTGTCGCAAACAAATCCTATTGAGAACTGGGAAAGGAAGTTTTTAATTACTGTTATCCCTGGAATTGTTGACAACTCATTAATTTGTAGCTCTTTTATTAGCTTTCCAGATAGTTATTGCTAAGTCATCACCAAACTTCTGCCAATCTCTGAATCCCAAAACCTTCATGTTACTCTACCAAGACTTTCTCCAAAAAAATCTTTGCAGAGTCTTCTGGTCTACCTCTCTCTAATCTAATAGCCCTTGGTGCCTGAGCACAGCTACCTTTGGGGGACTCTTTGTTCAGTCTCTTCCTGCCATGGGATGTTTGGGCTGTCTCCTACTTTCTGTATTTCTTCTTTTTACATTTCTTAGTTTAATGTCTCATCCATGTGCAGTTCGTCCTCCAGGGACTGGTTCTCTCTGAAGAACTCTGGAAACTTAATATGATCTTCTTGCACACACAGTTTACAGGGAATCTTGGCATAGAACTTTAGGATGGAAACCCTCTTCTTCATTTTAAAGGATTTTCTCCATTTTTAGTGTTGCTACAAAAAAGTCTGAATCTATATTGATTCTAATCCTTTAGTGCTAGGTCCACCCATCTGGAAACTTATGGCATATTCTTTTTCTCTAAGATGTATATTGGTGAGAGTTGGTTTTCATCCATTTTTTCTAGGCATGCGGCAACACATGTCCTTAAGTTCCAGTCATTTTCTTGAATGAATTCTGTGACAATTACCTGCTTTTTGTTTTCTGAATCTTCAATTAAGTTTTGCATTTTATATATAATTCTTAAAGATTTCCCTGAGTTACTAGTTTTTATTTTTTCCCCACTCTCATAGCACCTTGTATATTGTCTTCCTTTATCTCCCTAAGGATGTTCATGGTGATTATTTGATATGTCTTCTCCTCAAATAGTCTTATTTCAAACAGTATTGTTTTTCCTCTGTTTCTTTTAGTCTCTAGTTTTTTATGCAAAAAGTGTTTTTAAAGTTCCAGGTGATACTTGGTTATCTGATCATATCTAAAGGAGGAGAATTTAAAAAGTGAAGGGTAGATAGATCTGGGTATGTGAACAAACCTTACACTTAGCTGTAAGGCAATATATCTAGCTGAGCCATTCCATTGATGAATTCAGTGTTATTCTTTTTTACTCATTCTCAGAGAATCTTCTGGAGGTAAAAGTTCAGTTTTCGGTGCTTTGCTTCCCACTGAAAGAAGACATTTGTGTGTCTCAGTATCTACCCTTCTGCTGTGGAGGAATCCCCAATTTGAGTTTACTACATCTCAGGTAAAACAGACATCCTCTATTCCCATGCAGCTTCAAAAGGGAAAGGAGATCTGGAACTCTGTTGCTTAAGCAAATTCAAACTAACTTCTTCTTCTTCTTCTTCTTCTTCTTCTTCTTCTTATTATTATTATTATTATTATTATTATTATTATTATTACTATAACCCCTATCTTACACTAGCAGGAGTATGTGGTAATGTAAATATGTACTAGTTATTGGTCAAGTTAGAATTCAAAGTTCTCAGATTCACCAAGTCAGTTATCACCCATGTGCTTGCTTTTTCATTTTCTCTCAGATTTTTCCCCCACTGCTTCTTGGGAATGTGAAACCAAAACACAAAAACCTCTTGGTTTTATTTTAGCAGTTTTAGATGATAATCATAGGAAATGTGTATACTCATTCCACCATCTTAATCCAGAGGAAAATTTTTTTGCTTGATTTGTTTCATTAAAAAATAGTTAATAAATTTCATCTAATCTATTAAAATGAAAAAAAAAGTTTTCAATAGAAGAGTAATTATTTTACTTAAGATTATAAAGTGCTTTGTAATTCTTAATTTTTTTAGTAAAAATCCTGATCTACTATAATTTATGATTTTTTCACCTTCCTAGAAAAGACAGATGTTGCATACAACATGTCCTGTGTTTTCCAGAGATGACCCCAATATTTATACTGTTTGTATGTTTTTCTTTTTGAAATAACGTATTATTTTATTAACTGATGAATCCCATCATTGGAATAACTGAGTAAAAAGTGAAATAGTAAGAGCAGAATACACAGAATTGAAGTCTACATTGACCAACAAAGCAAAAGGTACCACACATAAAAGAAGATTAATTTCTATTAATTAGGGTGAAAATTAAAATAGGCAAAATAGCTGATAGAAGAATTATATTCAACGATGTAAGATTTAATTAAAGCAAGTTATTCCTAATTCAACTTGCATATACAAACTCTAATAAACTGAGTGCTAGGCCTTAAATACATAAAACATTAAAATCTGCTATGCAGCATTGAAATATTGAGGAAACTATTCTTCTGAATCTATAATTCTTTGCATTTCCTTTGAGTAAACCTTCTACTTTACAGTGATTTATTGAATTAACCTCAATACATTCTAATTAACAAGAAAACTGGTAGGTATCTAAGAACTCTCTATAATATCATTGCTTTCAAGAATTGTACATAGTGGAGTAAAAATTGAAGTGTATATAAAATAAGATTTTAAAAATATTACCAACTTTAATATCATTCTCATAAGCTTCACAAGTCCAACACAATATATTTCAGGCCTGTGAAGGTCAATACAAGATGACAGATTGAAATATGTTACGTGACTTGCAAAAGTCATTTTTAGGCAAGCTGTTTCCTAAGACTTAAATTAAACATACCTTTCATCAGACTTTTTAAAAAATACTAGACTGTGGTTTCATTTTCCAAGGAATATCACTTTTGTCCCTGGTTGTCAAATGGATTTTACCATTGTGAGAAAAAGCTTAATGGCAAGCAGCAAATACTGATTAAGTGCGGGCCCTTTTCCTTAAAGAAATTAGAAATTAAATGCCAACGATTTTTCTCATAACTTGTACTTTCTTCCTGAGGTTATGACTGAGAGAGGGACTTTGTCCTGATGTTTATCAACAAAAGATTTGAGTCAGACAGAGGGGGCTTTGAACCCATGTCTGACAATTATTAGCAAGCTACTTAACCTGCCTGTTGTAACCAGTTACCTCCTATGTAAAATGGAGTCTGGTGTTTGTTAGAATTCAACAAGGCACAGGTCTGGCTCAGAGAGAGTAAAAACGTAACCCAAGAGTCATTGCTGCTATTAATGATTTTATCATTGGTTCCATGGCTGTTATCATTGCTATTAACTTTTCTGCCAATTGTCATTGTAATTTTGTTACCATTGGTCTTGTATACTCATCATCTTAGAGATGAATATCCTGAAGTGAAATTTTTTAAAACCTACAGAAGTTTCTCTAGCATTTGGTAAAAAATAATCACCTGATGATTAATACTTCCAAAGTGAGCAAATCCTTCTTTATGAGCTTTTTCTGGATAAATTTGAAAGTTTAAATTTAAAGTTTAGCCCTTACCTTTTGTAGTTGTTGGTTAATTAGGTTTTCCTTTTTTTTTTTTTTTTTTTCTTTCTAGGATCTGCCATTGTTCCTGCTGAGAAGCCAACTAGACCATGTTGATGTGGCCAGTCCCTCTGCTGCTGTCTGGGTCCTTGTTATGTGTCCTGGCATAGAAGGAGTCATAATGAGATGGATGAGTTGATACAATCAATCAATCTTGCCTCTTTCCACCATACTACTTCAGGCTAGACCCATGCTTATGGGGCACTAAGTAAAGGGAAATTTTGGTTACATTGTATTAAATTTTTCTTTGACTAATTACTTTTCAGAATAAAGATTTTGTTCCTTACCAACCTCAAAAAATGACTAGTGAAATTTCTTGTTTTTAAAGCTTTTTTTAAATGCCACCATAATCTATATTGATGACTTTAATCCAATTATCAGTCATTAAGAAAAAAGGAAATAAAACAAATTTTTATTACTAAGCATAACACATATATAAAGATGCACAATATAAATGTGCAGTTTGATAAATTTGTGTGTGGAGAGGTGTTGCTAGTGGTTGAACCCAGGGCTTCACACATGCTAAGCATGTACCACAGAGCAATACTCCCCAGCTTGATAAACTACAAGGAGCACGCCCTTATATAGAACCTTGCCAGTCACTCCAGATGTCTTCCATAGGTCTTTTACCCACTGAGAGTAACCAGGAGTTTCATTTTAGAAAGTAAATATGAAACATAGAAAGTAAAAACAGGTATTTAAGGCCTTCAAATCTTCTGGTGCAGATACTTGAGTGTCTTTGGTGATGTGAACAACTCAGTGGTGGAGGTGGCAGAAGCCAAAGGGGAGTCAAAGTGTCCACACTTGACCTGGTAAGATGCTCTACATCGTAGTGGGAGCAGAAGGTTACAAGAGAAGCTGAATCACACACAGGACAGAGCTGGAACCCACTTTTCTTCTCCTTTCACTTTCTAGAGGAGATTTCCATAATATCACTTTTATTTATTAAAATAATGGTGATAGTAGATAATAGTTAGAATTTAAGATAATATGTTAGTCAGCTTCCCATCACTGTAACAAAATGCCAGAGAGAATCAACTCAAAGGAGGAAAGCTTTATTTATGCTCATGGTTTCAGAGGTTTCCGTCTGTGGTTGCTTGGCTCCATCACTTCAAGACTTTGGCAGCACAGAACACCATGGTAGGAGCTTGTGATGAAACAAAGCTATTCACCTCATGAAACCCAGGAAGAAAATGAGTGGGGAGCTGAAGTCTGAGTATCCTCTTCACAGGTATGCCACCAGTGACTTAATTTCCTCCCTGTAGACCTCATCTTTCATAGTTTCCACCACTCAGGCTGGTGACCAAACTTTCAACCCATGATTGGAGCACATTTAAGATACAAACTATAATAAATAACCTTCTTGGAAAATTAGAATGATGCTATAGTTTAGACCTTGAATTGTCCCAAGACACCATGTTTTTTTTTTTTTTTTTTTTTTAATCTCCAGCCTGAGGAGCTATTGGGAGATAGTAGAACCTTTAATATGTGGTACGTAATGAGAAGTGAGAAGTTTGGTCACTGGGGATATTCCCTTGAAAGAGATACTGGGATCCTGATCCCTTCCTCTGTCTCTTAGAGGTTCAGGCCACCGTGAAGTGAATAGGCCTCCTCTGCTCACATGCTCCCACCATGATGTACCATGTTACAACAGGCTGAAACTATGAGGCCAAATAAACTTCTGCAGGTTATATGTTGGTTGTCTCAGGTATTTTGTCATAGCACTGAAAAACTAACCAATAACAACAACAACAACAAAATCACAACAATCCACTGTGTTTCAGTCACTAATTATTTTTGTCTTTATTCTTGCTGTTACTGGTTCATGCCATTAGATACCACATTTTTAATCTCTTTTCTCCCTTCCATCCCCATGCTTATTCCAACGAAACCCCTCTTCCCTCAGATATGTGAGGTAACATATATACTCACACATATAACTTTATTGAAATAAATTATATAAAATATGGAAAACAGCTGATAGTTTTTACTTTTGAATAGTTCAAATTGCTCAGCCCTTGCATTGTATACCAAGTGCAACCAAATACTAAACTCTTCCTGTTCATATAAAACTTGTAACCTTCTTTCAATTTGCCTGTATGAGCTCTCTTGCATTTATATTTGGATAGAGTTGTCCTTTTAACCTGAACTGAGTAGAATAAAACTGTTTATTTAAATACCTGATTAAATTAAGTAATCAAAATTTCTTCATACCTGACCTACACTTTCCTCTTGTGCTAGTAAAATCCTAGTTGTCTTTGAAAATTCACTGTGAGTAGATATTTATAGTGATTTTTCATAGGACTAATATTCTAGTATAAAAAAAGTTTTTACAAATCAATAAGAAACCTCATGTAATAGACAACATATGAAGAGTGGACCAAATATGAAGACAAAATGGACAAAATATGCAGAGTGAATTCAGAGTAAAAATGCAATAAGTGAAATCGTAGTTATCAGACAAGGGAAAATACAGAAACCATTACCAATTATTGATTTTTATATTGACAATAGTTTTCAAAATAGTGATAAACAAATATTGGCATGGAAACGTGACCATATGTGGTTCTCAGAATTTGGCAAGAACTTTTGCATTATCAAATGTAAGTTTTTCTAAAAATCCTAGATATAGACATTTAATTTAAACAGCTATTATCAAGGGTCCACAAAGGTTTATGCATGAATATTTTAAAGATGAACTTGCTTATAACACTGGAAATAACCTCAATTTTTATCAAGTAGGTGAGTGATTATAAAATCATGGTGTATTTGTGTCACAGAACTCAGATCCCTTAAAATGCAAGCCTTGGACAGACCTGTAAGAGATATCAAGTGGAAAAAATACAGCAAGCAATACTTACATGTTTGTTTGTAAGAAAGAGCACATGTATAAATGTTTATGCAAAGTTACCAAAAGAGGACTTGTAAGGGTACACACCAAATTGTAGAAAGCTGATATTTCCTAGGGAGGCAGGAATCAGAGAGAGGAATAAAGGGGAAATTGAGAGAAAGGAACTGGGAAAAGATTAAAAGAACACTTTCATGTGTTATTCTGGCAATTTTAATCTTTTAAAAATAGAATATACTCAGGTATTATATAATTAAATGACAAAAGAAAAATAGGCTATTCAAGTTCAATGTAATAAATCATCAAAAAGGAAAGATTTTTAAAATTATTTGTAGCAGTACTTCATACATTCTGCATAGTAACAATTGCCTCAGTGTATTGCATTCCACCAAACTGGCCCTTGTGCTTTGTTGTCTGGTGTCTTTTTTATCCAGAAACATATGTCATCAGAGTGAAAATTTACTAAGGGAATATTTTCCCTTTAAGTAAAAGTTTGCAATTCAAGATTATAAAAATATCATACAAAAACTTTTAATAACGTTTTTATAATACACCATATTTTTTATTTTATTTTTTTATAATACACCATCATTTCATATATGAATGCCTGCCTGATACACCTAATGTCTTTTTCTCTGTTGCAAGGTAGGAGTTTAACATTTTTTTTTTTACATAAGGGCTTAATCATTCAACTCAAAGTTTATTACATGTTTCTCTTTTTCTCATTAATTTAAAGTATATATTTTTCACGAATAAATTATTACAGACACAGATGTGTGTTTTCCAGATTTTCTCTTTCATTAGTCTATTTTCTATTATTTTGCAAGTACCATTGAGTTTTAATTATAAGTTTGCAGTATGTTTTTCAATACAATAAAATGAGGTCCCATCATTGTTACTAGTTTCTAAAATTTCTTGACTATACTTTTGTATCTTTTCTTAAAGTTAGCATGTCAACTGCCATTAAAAATCCTCTTGCAATTTTGATTTGAATTGTACTTAGATTATAGATACATTTAGAAAAAATTATATGTATTTATAATATTTAATTTTTCTACCTGACATACATCTCTACATTATACTCAGTTAGGTGTTCTTTTATGTTATTTGATAAAGTTTCACTTGATTGTTTTGTTCACATAAAGTTGCTTATCTCTAATTAATGCTACTCCAAGGAATAGTATATTGTTACTACTATTATGAAAGGCATTCTTTATTTTCATTATATTTTTTGATTCTTCTTAGGAAAGCACATTGCTTTTATAATACTGACCTTTTATCTCATCATCACCTGATGAATTCTCTTATTTTCATGACTGCTTTTTCTGTTCTTAAAAACCCTTGGTAAATCATCATAAAGTCTCTTAAGTATGATCTGTTTTTTTTCTATTTTAATATTTATTTCTCTCATGTAATTCCCTTTACATGAATCTTTGATTCAGTGCTAAATAGGCAGTACTTTTTCTTGTTTGATGGGAACGATTCTGATATTCCAGCTGTACATATGGTTTGGACTAGCCCTTGCTGGCACATACCATCTTTCAGGTTGACACGTGCTCTTCTGTCTCAGCTCATGCTCTGTGGTTGTTGCTATTTGCTTACTTTCCATTTAAATCATGAATGTCATTTATACAGAGTTACCATACATATTGGATATAGTTTGGAGCATGTTTAAGAATCAGAATTCCGCATATCCTGCATGGCTTCACCTCCTCACTCTCCTATGCCTTTGAGTATTTCATTGGAAAATTGGAAGAATCAATACGATCTAGTTCACTGGATTATTTTAGAAATGAAAGGAGCCCACTGTAAAATAGCTTAGAAGAGTGCCAGGTAAAGCACACTTCAAAATTATTATTTTAATTATTGAAATTTTCATTTTCATCTTTAACATAGCAGCTTATATCAATGCATTTTCTGATTTTGTTTTCATGTTTGCCTGTCTGGGACAAACCCTGTTTGATCACGATTCATTTGACCCCTCGTTGGGGTGTATTACCTCACAGTTGCCTCTTTTTACAGCAGAAATTTTGGTCTGACATTTTCTTATTGTGTGAATAAATGAGTTTACATCTGTTTGTTTGTATGTGACCATCATAATTTTTTTTTTGTCAAGATTATAGTAACATCATCTAATGAGGTAGAAAGGTGTTCATCTCTTTGTGCATCTTGAGGCACTTTCCATTTCCTTATATAAAGACTCTACAGGACTTACCCTCAAAATCTTGGAGTCATTTTTAGTGACAGATATCTAACAATCTTTTATGTGTCTTCAAAAATTATTGATGTATTCTGTTTTTCCTGGTATGGAAAGAACCTTGATACTTTATACTTTTATAGAAACAATCATTTTTTTCTTCTGATTTCTATTTTTGGCATAGTAATAATTATTTTTAATTTCTTTCCAAGTCTATGGAAACCATTTTTCATATTTTAATGCTATTTTAACACTTTAGTTTTAATATTCTTTGAAAATTTCTTGCTTGGACAAGCTAGATATGTATCTATTTTCTTGATTTCTGCTGAGACTAGATTTTGAGTGCATTGCCATCTATTTTATTTTTTATTTCAGTCTAATTTGTGGTTTCTGACATTATTGATGTATTCCATCTACTTTTAAAAATTAATTTGAGGTTATTGTTTAGAACTTTTTCACAGTATGCTTAGATTATAATTGTATGAATTTTCATCTGCCCCACGTTTCATCATTTCCTCAATTTCTTCAGGAGTGATGGTTGAACATTCATGCAATGGCCATGGAATGTGTATCCACTAAAGGTGTATTGAAATTGTTTCCAAGAATGATGCATATTTAATTGTTTAATTTAGGTATTGGAGATAAAAATCTAGCTAGATGTGCTGATGCATGCCTGTAATTCCAGTGGCTCTGGAGGTTGAGGCAGGAGGATCACCAGTACAAAGCCATCCTCAACAATTTAGCAGGGCCCTAAGCAACATAGGGAGACCCTGTATCTAAATAAAATTTTTAAAAAAGAAGGCTTGGTGATGTTGTTCAGTGGCTAAGTGACCCTGGGTTCAATCCCTGGTACCAATAAGAAATAAGAAAAAAAGAAGAAGAGGAAAACAAAACGAAACACCTCTACCTTCCAGTGGCTCACAATCTGATGAGGAAGTCAAAGGAAGGAAGGAATTAAAAAGGAAGTTAGACAGATATTATGGGAGTACTCAATCCACTGCTGCAGGCTTTGAACATGGAGGGAGGAGGCCATGAGTGAAGGCATACAAGCAGAGTCAGTATACTGGAAAAGGCACAGAGATCCCGCAAAAAGAAAGGAAGGAATCAGGAAAGAAAGACGGTAGGAAGGGAGGGAAGAAAGGAGGGAAGAAAGGAGGGAGGGGAGAAGGAAAAGGAAAACAGAACAAAGGAAAAGAAAAGAAAAAATTGTAGTAGAGTAAAATAGAGATAGATACGTGAACAATATGAATCAGGTACTATGAAATGACAAATGTGTAACTGAGGGACAATCATAATTGCTCTCATTCCTCTAAGGATTGTTATAAGAAACAAATTAATGTATGAGAAAGCATTTTGGAAGACTATACAGAAAGATTAAACACAACAGGTCAGGTAGGTGGGATAAATCTTTAATTTACAAATGCAATCAAGAGTGCTGTCATTCTCAATGTCAGTTTCATAACTAATTGTGTCTCAGACTTTTAAAAATCCCATTGGAGAATTTCTTACTTAACGTATGCCCAGGGTTTCATCTATATTGTTCTCCCTCTCTTGAACACTATGCTTTGAAATATCCATGTCTGGTATATGTTAACATATTGAGTACTTCTGTTTTTAGCATGGCTACTCCATCACCAGTTTCTTCCAATAACCCTCTTGAAGCCATTATCCAAGCCATCATGCTCAGTCTTCTCCTAATGATACAAAGAGATACCCCAAGGTCACTCAGTAACATTGGCCTATGTGGCCATGAGCCTCTCTCCAGGTTCATGATCTTCCTGAAAGTCACTTTCAGAATTTTGAGATTGTGTGGTTTGTAATCCCATACCCCGGACCATTCTGCTTCCAACATCTGTGTAGTGAAAATTATCCACTTCTCTCTGCCTCCTTTCACAAATTGCTCCCTCATACTAACACACATTATTTCCTGTTTGCTATCTGGGGAGCATAGTTATAAAGTCAATATGGTGCAAACTTCAGATACCATACTCAGAGAAACTTCTAATCAGGATCTTCAAGGTGTTAAGGGGAATTTGTTTTAACTTGACCTGCTGTCCTTTTTTCCTGTGACATCCTAGGAGCATTCATTTGCTTTATCTGCTTAATTCTTTTAGAGACAATAGTTCCTCAGAGTGGTTTGCAAGTATTCTATCAGGAAGCATAGGACAGGTATTATTGTCTGTGTAGCCACCCTTTCCTCCCTCCTTCTTTAAAAGAACCACTTCTTTGTGGAGACAGACCTGACATTCCTCTCCCCCCATAATGTGGGTTGAGTAGGTGCTGGTGGTCAGGTCAATTGTTCTCCTGGTGATAGGAGTAAAACTGATCTCAGGTGGGGCAATCATGGTACTTCATTTCTTTTGCCAAAATGATTGGTTCAAGAGGGTTCTGGAAGGCAGAACTAAGGCCTCCCAAAAATGTTTAAAGCCTGATCCTTAGAACTACTGAATATGCTATGTTCCATGGCCAAAGAGAATTACTTGACAGAATTTTGTTGCTAATCAGCTTGTCTTAAAATAGGTCACCCTGGGTTACTGAGGTGGGTGCAATGAAATCACAAGGATACTCAAAAGTGGAAGAGAGTCACAAATAAGAGGGTTGAGCGGGTATGATATGAATACTCAATCCACCATTGCAGGATTTGAAAACTGAGAAAGTGGGCCATGAGCAAAGCCATGAAGGTATAGTTTAGATGCTGAAAAAGGCACAGAGATGCATCTTTTTCTAGAGCCTGCAGGAAGAAATGAAGTTGATCTGACACCTAGATATTGATTCAATAAGACCTGTTTCAGACTTCTGACCTAGAGAACTGTGATAATAAATTTGCCTTGTGTAAAACACTAAGTTTATTGTAAACAGCTGTAACAACAATGAGAAATGACTACAAGAGAATTTACATCAACCAGGTTGGCTAGAAAGACAGGCTGATATAGGTGATGCATAGACTAAGAAGATATGAGCTGGGAATGGCTGGAGGACCCTTTGAAGAAGCTGATTTGCCAGATGAGATAAGAACAATTAAATATGAAAAACATTTTCAAGTCACCAGGCTGTGTCATGCAGGAAAATACACTCTTTTTCCCATTTGCTGGCTTAAACTGAGATATTCTATCACCTACAGTGAAAGAAACACAGGGACCAAGTAGTTACATGGGAGAGACTTGATGCCATCAAGCACAGCCCAGAGAGAATAAGGACACAACACAGCCCACAGTGCTTCCAAGCCAAACATCTCCTACACATGGTCACAACATCTTTTAAAAGTCTACCCCTCTTCCATTTTAGAGTGGGTTAACTCTTGTCCCGTAAAGAATTTAGCATCTTTGAAACTCACATCTATATTTGTTAAATAAAATAAACAAGAGGCCATTTACCTGACATTGTCTCTGTATTTTGAGTTTCCATATAATGAATTGGAAACTAAGAGTATGTTAACAAATCAAAACCTATCTTAGGAATCTCCTTTTTTAACACACACTTGGGTATCAACTAATCACACATAGCCATGACAGACTGCCAACTGATCAGACCTTGTTCCATTAAGGGGGATCCCTAACTGTAAACAGTCAAGCTATTTCTGTACTTTGCTTCCCTTTTATATCTTTAAATACTCACTGCTCACCTTTTCATTCTGGAATTCTGTGAACCTCTTCTGGTTCTTAGTACTGCCTGATTCACATTTTGTGCACAAATAAATTCTATTATATTTAATTCGTTCAAAGTTTTTCTTTTAGCATATATGACATGAGCACATATAGCAGGAAGTTCGTTACTCACAGAACTCCTGTGCAGAGCTGATACGCTTTCCTCATTTTAGCATTAATAAATTAATTAATTTTTGTCATTGGCCCTTATTCCCTCTTCCTCACAGAAGGAAAAGGAACATAAAGAACAATTAAATATAAAAAACATTTTCAAGTCAGCCTTACCCTTACCAGGCTGTGTCAAGCTTCTGATAATCTCAGTTTACCACCATAATTTGGAAAGTTTCTTTAGAAAATGTGATCCTTTAGGTATGTCCCATCTTTCTGAGATAATTGCATCCTTGTTTCTTCCTCTACCATATAGAGGACAACTATTTCATCTTGAAGGATCAAGGAAAGATGAAGTCCCTGATTCTCCATGATGTCTCTGACCTTTCCTACTAAGTTGCTGTCCTGGACTTCTTTCTGCATAGGTAGCACTCAGCATGAAGGCCACAAGCCTTGGCTCTAGCTAGTGTCTGATCTAACTTACGATCATCTTCAGAGTCTTGTCAGGGACCACTGGTGCTCCCTGATGGCCTCATGTCATCTCCTGAAGTACAGACAACTCTTTCAAGTCACTGCTGTCATTCAGCTGGCTCCAAGTGTCAGTGATCCACTTGGTAGTTTCACTGTGAAGTCATGTTGCCTCCTGGCCCTGTAGAAGACCCTTTGTCCCTCACTTAGTTACTGTTCACACAGGCCTCTTGGGCACACACGGGCAGTTCTATAAACTGGTTCTCTCCTAGTTTAACAAGAGGCAACTGAAGAAAAGTAAATTATGCCCTCTTTGTCTCTAACCCTACTACCATCCCAGGTTCACTGTGATATGACATCCTCCCAGTTGAGTTTTATGCAGGCTTTGAGGAACTTGCATCCAAGTTCTAAACACTGAGCTTAACCAGTAGATCTTTACCCTTGGAGTTCCCCTCAATTTATCAAATGAACTTTTGGCCAAAACTTGGAAGAAGAAAGGCTTGAATAGTTATGATCTTCTTTTCCTCCAAACTTTGGCATGTCATTTCTCCTTGGTCTTAAAGAGTCAGGCCCTTTAACCTCCTTCATGCCATTTCCTCCTAGATACTGATTCCAGACTCAGGGCTGAATTATAACCTCGGTGGCAGTAGGAATGCAAATTGAGCAAGGCTGGTGGAACTTTCACTGGTTAAACATATTTACAATGAATTTTTTACATTAAACTTACAGAGCGAATCACATTCAATAATACTACACAAAAGATTGGGAGGAGAAAGCACTCCCTCTTCATGTAAATAACCATAAAACACACCACTTAGCATTGTTGTCAATGCTCTCTCACTTTGCTAATGCATGACCATGGTGCTAGTCAAGTGATTACAAGGTAGTCAAAACAGGGTAATTAAAACATCTTTCACTTCACTAGTGTGGAGATTCCAAGGGATGTGCTAATTTTCATCTTGACTTATAGTCCCATGGAATGGTCAGAAATATGAGAAGTTGGTTCTCTGGGAAGAATTTTTTTTTTTTCCAAATGTCATCTAATCATGAAAAAGGAACAGAAAATTAATCAAGATGGTGAGATTTTTAGGATGGTACTAAATAAGAAAGAGTAAAAGAAAATGCATTTATAGTTTAGTGAGTATATTGGGGAGTATTCTCAAGCCTACAAAACTAGGGTTCAGAAATTGATGCCTCAAAAAGTAGAATGACATTGACTGACAAATCAGCAAAAGGATAGCCAATAAATGGTGTGATTCATGCATCTATGTTGTGTGGGCATCAAAAGATAGAATACCTTACAAATTCCCGGCAATTTGTAAAGAAGAGAATTTAAACATTAAAGGGGAAAGAAATCAAAGGTCTACGTCTACCTTTGCAAACAGATGTTGAACAGATGCATAAACCATTTTTTCCCCTTCTACTGTTCATTTCCTCTCTCATTTTTCCCCTACATTTTGAGGATAATATGTTAAATAGTAATTTCATTTCCAACATATTTATGTCTATAATTCTGGTGGGGATTGTTTTATTTGTTTGATTTTTACATCTAAATATGTTTCACAGAGGCCCTTTGGGGATCTACAATTCTGCTTCAGAATAAGCCTTGCCACAGCTCATTCTCCCAAAGAACCTCACTGAATACTTGAAGAAGCCCATGATTTGCACCTTAGTTCTCATTTGATGAATGTCAGACTTGACCTGATAATGTTGGCTTTCTCATTAAAGGGCAACAGCAGTTTGCCAAAGATGTGCTTAACAGCAAAATCTCATATAAACAGTTCTGAAAAGAGAAGCTGACACTCCAGTGTATGCTGGGCAACTATGGAGACTGTTCCTACAGTGTGTTTGTGGTGGTCTGCAAAGGTTGAGTTCATAACTCCAAAGCAGTTGGCTGAAACATGTGATCCAAATGGAACTCTTTAAGGATGAGCCAGACATCCAGATCACAAATGTGGTAGACAGCATGCATATGAAACTGCACCCAAACCATATCACTCACCAGCTATGTGACCTTGCATAAGTTACATGCTCCTAGGTACATCAGTCTCCTCACCTAGGGAGAATTACCTTATGCTGTTGACATTAAATGAGATTCTATAAAAATCTTATAGTTGACTATTCTTATAATGTCTAGTAGCAGTTCTACCATTTAGTTGTCTCATGAACTGCAGATACTTCTTTGAGCATCAGTTATTGTACCAGCTTCAGTAAATAAAACTCTACAACATCCTGTTAAATATGTATAGCAGATAAACAATTTTTAGTATTAAAAAATTCCATAAAATAGTTAAAAATATACATGTACTAAAAAATGGTACTAGGTGTTTATTTGAAATTCAGATTTTACTGGTGTCTTGTATGTTATCTGGAAACCCCTGCATCCATACTCTTATCTGATAAAAGACTATATGCATGTTTACTGTAGCTATAGTAGGAGGATGATGGTGAGATTGACATGAAAATATTATGCATTCAAAAGCTTTGTAAGATGTAGCATGTGATTCAGCCTTCAGGGAATGATTTCATTGCTTGTGTGGATACTGTAGTCATCATTTATTCCCAAGAAAGTTGAGGAATGTACAATGCAAGTCAGGGTGAAGAGACATCATGAGTCATGGACCAGTTAAACTGTTCACACCTTCCAAAGGGGCAAGCACCTCTGGGTTACTTGTACCTAAATGCCTCTTCCCATTAGCATGCATATGTAGATTTCACTGGTAAGTGTTTTTTATACTTGGAGAAAGGAGGAGTATGAGAAGGACTGTACAGGGGACTGCCAACAAAAAGGGTTATTTCCTTCTTAATTAAATTTCTAGACATGCAATTTGCATTTTCCTATATATTAGGTTTTTCATCAGCTTTTTTCTCAAAGTGGCAAATCAAGAATGGCTTACCATAAGAACAATCACAGGAGGGGCCATTTTGGTCTTTTCTCATGCCAAAGCTGCATTTTAAGCACAAATACTACTTGAAGAGAGAATTACAAGCAAAAAGTCAGGACACTTAAAAAACAACAACAACAACAAAAAACTTCCAAAGAGAATTTTAACTCCTCAATATCAGGTGCATTCAGGAAAGGGAAGCACTGAAATTCTTTCATTTTCAAGGAAAAGAACATATTTCCATGTCTTCTTGTAGTCTGGAACTAGAGCCGCCCCCCTTTCCCCCCCGCCAAAAAAAGATCCTGTGAAATACAGGAGCATTCTTGTGATATAACAAATAATGAGGAAATGTTCCCTGTGCCCCTACGATGCCAAAACTACTAGCTAATTTTGTCCCTTTAATAAAATGAGTAATTTGTTATGTCGAAAATATAGTCAAGCCTGTGATTTGGTAGGATTCATTTAAAGTAAGGGGGAGTCTTGGTTGTATAAATACACTTTTATGTTTAAATCAATCTTGCCATCTTCACCTACACATTTTCTCAGAGACAGGTAATGCACAGTGCCAAGAGTGGAACAAACAACCTGGCAATCTCCTACAACATACAGAAAAATAAATCCTTGGGTCCCCTTGACCTTTGACTTTGTCATGCAAAAGCCTTGGGTAAAGAGAATCCTGTGCTGAGCAACTTCTGGCTCCTAGGCAAGCAGACTCCTAAGCAAATCCACTGCCTAAATGATATTGGTGATTTCCCTGCTCTGGAGTCTTGATTCTCAGTTGACAGGCACAATAGACAGGATACAGGTCTCTGCACCGACACTCAGGGCCATCCCATTTTATGGACACAAATTGAAGATAAGATCTAGTGATGGAGTCTCTGGCCACAGCTTGAAACCAGCCCATCAATGTCAGGTTCCTTTAAGTACCTGATGCTGCCACATTGCAGCAGTTCCGGTGGATAAAGGTTCTGGCAGGGTCAGTGTTTCAAGTGAAGTTCAGACTCTCATTTGCCATAAATGAAGAAGATGGGAAGTGAGCTGTGAGATTTTCAGACTAATATTTAGATAACTGCAATTTATCTCATCTTAAGGATCAAGCTGATTGAACCTGAGCCGGGTTTGCATCAGACTGTGTTTACAAGGTCTCCTTCCTCCAAGCAAAATGTCTAAAGAAAGAAGAGCCAGAGCTGGGATTTCCTGCTGACCTTGGAACCACGAATGACCAGTACCAATAACAATAATAGCAAGAATAAACAATCATGAATGTTGCAAATGCTCTAGCTCCAGTGCTGAGAAAAATTAATTTCCTATTTGATTCCCATTCACATAAATACTCATAATGATGTATTTAAATCCAGACTCTTTTAAATCCTAAGCCCATGGTACCTGAGCCAACAGCATGAGTCTTGCATTTAATCGGTTACTGTAATAAACATATAAAATGTTTTTTTTTTCATGAGAGGACAGAGCAGTGGCTACATAAAAGGACATCAAATGACACATCCTCCATCTCCCAGCAAATAAAAAAGCCATCAGCTCATAACAAGGCGGTGATAAAAGGTGCTGAGGCCAGTAAGATTAAGACTTTGTAATAAGGTTCGGGCGCCAAAACTGACAGCCATTTTCTTTTATATTTATCATGTCCTCACATTGGGGTGAGAAGCCATGGCTCTGTCCCATTGCTGGCTAGAATTTATAGCAGCTCCATTATTAGGAGATTGCAGTGAAATGGGGTAGAGGTATGGTTTTCTGAGAACGTTACGATAGCCTCCTACATTATACACTTGACAGGTTTGTCAGCTCTTAGTAACAAGCCTTGTAAAGTACTTTAATATCATTAGCACTATTTTCTTAATGTGTCTGCTCTCCTCGCAGCCTGAAAATATCATATATCATAGGCTAGAGGGTAACATGAATGGCTAGCTCCCCTTTTCTGGCTTCTTAAATGTGATTTTATACTAATATATACAGTTGATATTTTAATCAAAATAATGCAGTCATTTTCCTTTATTGATTATCAAGTAAATATGTATAAATATGTAGTTAGGGGTGGGCAACCCTTTTAGAGGATATTGAAAGCACATAATGAATGTCTTCCTAGGGGTACTTTGGTTGCCTGCTTACTTCAGTTATCTGTTATGTGGTGCCAGAAGTTTTTAAATTCTGCCCTTTTTGCCCAAGATCTGGGGAATACATCTGCCAGAGAGAAGAGCCCAGGTCAGAACCAAAATTCTGCAAGAACATTACAGGCAGGCAGGGCCTAAATCAGAAGCCTTTGAAATTTCCGCACAGACATGTCTCCCATTTTGTAAACTAGCATAAATTATAATCTATTCTGCAGTTCACGGTGCATTTAAAAAGACCCAATTTATTTTGGGTAAATCCTGCTAGACTTTTCCTTGCTTCAGTGATGAGCATATTGACTTAGGAATGCCTATCTACATTGCTAATGTAAACTCAGAGACAAAAATCCTCTGAGTTGTCTCAATGGTTCAAGAGTTTTATAAGTGTTTTAAATTTCAAAAATAAACATTTATTGCTTTGTCAATGTAATAAAAATATAAATGTTATTTGTAGCTCATTTTTAAACAGGATATAGATCTTAAGAACATTGCAAGTATTCTCAATTATGACTTTGATCATAAAATTTCAGTTATTTTCAACAAGAGTACTATATTTATACAAAAACTAAGGCTCACATGCACACACACACAGACTTTACACATCTGTAAAGTCTCAAATAGTTTCATATCTTAAAAGGTTAGAGTCAAATGCAACTTTTACTTAAATGCTAGAGTTCAAACCAAAATATTAATCTCATGAAGCCAATATTAATATCATGTTATTAATATGCACTGCCCCAGATATGTATTCAACTATTACTGGAGGCACATGCTACTGCTACTCCATCTTTCTCAAACTGGAAAACAGGATATCTGTATAGTTTTCTTTTCAGCCAAAATAACTGTGAATAGCTCAAGGCCTAACACATAGTAGGTAACCAATAAGTATAAGTGTGAAGTTTGAACAAATGAATTCATCACATACTCTGTCTTGGAAATTTCTGCTCCCGTTGGCCCATAGCCATTCAGACAGTTACTTGCTAAGAAACACTAAAGCATGAGGTAGAAAGAGCAATGACATCTTGGTCTCAGATTAATCCAGTTTGTGCCTTTGTTCTTCATCTTAAGTGTATACTTCCACATTTATAGCCAGGTCTCATGCGGATAATCTCAAGGCAATAGCAGTAGACATTGGCCAAAAGACATCATCAAGCAATCCAAAATATTTGGAAAAAAATACTTTAATGAATGTACAATACTATTATCATTAGCCATTTAAAATATAATTTGGGTAAAAATATGTTAAGAACAACCCAAGAAGAATATAGAACTTTATAAGTCTTTGTCTCCCTCTTGGCAATGATATTTGAGTTCCTGGGTAACACAAATATTCCCAGATATATTTCACAAAGTGGAGCTGTCAGCTTCAATTTTGCCAATTTAATAGTTTTGTTTTAGTTTGTTTAAAAATATCCTGAATGATTCTATATTCTATTGCATTTGTTCAATTTAGGTGAAAATTTGTATTTGGGACCACTTTCCCACCTACCTGAACAAGAGGAGAGGGCAGGGTCAAATCCATATTTTTGTCTATTTTATAGTCAATACAATAATTGACTATGATGGATTAATTATGTAGTAATTAAGGCTGATTTTTCTTGGAATAGAAATGATTAAATCGTGTATATTTCAGTGGGGTCTGATCACCACAGGAGGACCTAACCTAACCTTTTTTGACTATTTTATGCCACTTCATCTGAAGGAAAACCATTAATTTGATGTGCTGAGAAATTGTCCTGCGAAAGTGCTCATGTTCGCACAGTCTAGTTAACATGAATAGGTTTTTAATAACTGTCGATACTTGACTGTTCCCCATCAGTCACATGGCAATTCATAAAATCATTTAGTCTCTGTGTTGCTAGAAATCACTATGAATTAGACCTATTTAAAACAATAAATTTACCAAGTTTATAACATTTGATTTTATATGAGAAAATATTTTTGATTAACTCTTTATATGTAATATCACACTAATTAGTTAATATCTTATAAGATTTCTAGATAATCATGCATCTGAACAGCTCTATAGCTTCTTCATATAGTTGCATTAATATTTATATTATATATTTTATTACATTAAAATATATGCATGTTTTAGTCAGATTTTTCTCTGCTGTGACTAAAGGCTCTGACCAGAACAAATGTAGAGGGGGAAAAGTGTAATTGAGGGCTCACGGTTTCATAAGTCTTAGTCCATTGAAGTCAGGCTCCATTTCTTGGGGCTCAAGGTGAGACTGAACATCATGGTGGAGTGTAAGGCAGAGGGAAGTAGCTCACACCATGGAGATCAAGAAGGAGAGAGCAAGTGACTCCACTCTCCAGGTACAAAAATATACCCCATAGCCGCACCTCAATTCCTTCCTCTTTCTGCCATACCCTACCTCTTCAATTACTCCCATCATGGATAAATTCATTGATTGGGTTAAGACTCTTACAACCCAATCATTTCTCCTCTGAACTTTCTTGCATTGTCTCACATGTGAGCTTTTGGGGGACACCTCACATCCAACCATAATAATACATATACTGGCATATAGAGATAATATCTATCTATATCATCTTTCTATCTATCTTTCCACATACAAATTCTATATTAAGATGTTTAACATCTTAATAAAACTTTTGGGAAGATATACAAATGGTCAACATATATATTGAAATTACTCAGGCTTACTAATCATCAGGGAAATGCAAATGCAAACCATAGTGAGATACTACCTAATCCCAGTTAAAATGTTTATTATCAGAAGGACAAAATATAAGTAATGCTGGCAAGAATTTGAAGAAAATTGAACACTTACACACTGTCATTGGGAATATAAATTAGAATTACCATTATAGACAGGAATATGGAGGTTTCTCAGAAAGCTAACAATAAAATGACCACATGATCCACTTTTGGGTATGTATCCAAAGAAAATAAAATTACTACATCAAAGAAATACTCTACCCAATAGCCAAGGTATAGACTTAACCAAGGTAGCCATGAATGACCAAGAAGATGTGTATACCCACAATGTAATATTATTTAGCCATGATAAAAAAAATGAAATCTTATTATCTGTGAAAACAGAGAAGGAACTGGAGAACCTTACATTAAATGAAATTGGCCAAAAGAAGAAAGACAAATACCAAATGTTCTCATTCACACGTGGAAGTTAAAAAGTTGATTTCATAGAAATAGAAGGTAGAACTATGGCCAGTAGAGGTTAAAGAGCGTAGGGAGAGGGAGAAGATAGAAGGAGGTTGGATAAAAGGTACTAAAATAGAGTTCTATAGAAGGAACAATTTCTAGTGCCTTATAACATAGTAATGTGATGATAGTTTCCAAGAAATTGTTACACAATTTTATAAAGAATTAGAAGAGAGGACCTCGAAGATTCCCAATATAATGAAATAATCTATGTTTAAGGGGATGGAAATGTTAATTACTCTGATTTGATCATTAGACATTGTATACATATATCAAATCATAACACTGTAACTTATAAATATGTACAATTGTTCTGTCAATTAAAAGTAAGAATAAAAATTCAAAAAGTCAATTATGCTAAGGATGAGAAAAACTGTCTTAAAGGATCATATGCCTATGTAGTCTGTTAGTGCTCAAAAAATAAAAAGGAGAAGAAGAAAACAACATTTAATCTAGAGAAAGACTCCAGCTCCAAGGGCATGTCAATTCTTACAGACAGGAAGGACCCAGCCAGCAACATGCCTTTAATATGTAAGCTAACCATCAGTAGCCACACCTCCTCTGTCAGGCCCCTGCACCCCACAAGACAATATTCCTCTGCCTTAGCCATTCCAGAGCCAGGAAACAGACAAGGAGGGGCCACACCTGCATTTTGGAGTCTGGCAAAGGATTCAAGCAGGTCAATCTCAAAGTATTCCCTTTGTCCTGCCTTGCCTTACCTACAGAAAGGCTTTGGCCTATGCCTTCTTCTCATTCTATCTCTGCCTTTTATTTTTATTTTTATTTTTTGGGGTAGTTGGAATTGAACTCAGGGGAACTAAATCAATGAGCCACATCCCCAGCCCTATTTATATTTAATTTAGAGATAGGGTCTCACTGAGTTGCTTAGTGCCTCACCATTGCTGAGGCTGGCTTTGAACTCACGGGTTGCCATGGGTAATCCCTCCTGTCTCCTGGGAGGATAATCATTTCATAACTCTGAGCCTCTCCTTTGCTTATTTTTGTGGCAGCACCTGACTAACCAACATATAAAAGAATACAAAACAACATTTGGAGACAATATTACACTCTTTAGAGCTAGATAGACATCTCAAGATCACCTACTTGGCCTTGCTGAATCATTATAATAAGAAACAGCAAATCAAAAGTTTACTGTTCTGGTCTCCCTTCTTTGACAGACCTCTTAGGCAAAAGCTGTCAAATTTCTCTTCCCCTAAGCTCAATTGAGCATGCAAGGAGAAAAGAGCGCTCTTTTTCAGTCCTCTTTCTGTTTTATGTTCTAATTTACCTCCCACTTCACCTTTGAGGTTCCAGTGACTACAGGGTATTTTCAATGACTGAGATATTTTGGGACAAAATTCTGGCCAAGCATCTTGACCCTATTTTTTTAACTGCTTCACAGAAAACAGAGAATATTGAGTCAATTTTAACTAAGAGAATTTTAGTTAAGTGCTACTATAAGACTTCAATAAAACTGGTTTTAAAATCAATATGTCACCTTGATAGTTTATTGCATGTAGATGAATTGTTTTATACAATGAAAATTTTCATTATTTTGACTTCATGAAGATGCAGAACAAGAGGAGTTCAATCTACTGTTCAATATGACCACTTTAGAAAACAGTTTAATATTATCTAATCAATTGAAAATGTGCTCCTTCTAACACAATTATTTGACTTCTAGATATGTACCTGCAGAAATTCTTACACACGTGCCCAGAAATATTCAAAATTGTCTCAACTAGGAAAAAAACCCCACATGTTCACGTTTACCAATGGAATAGTAGAAAAATAAATCGTGACATATCCCTTTAAAGAAAACTATGCATTGGAGAAAAGAAAGGGACAACTATGTGTATGAACATTACTGAATCTTACTGCTGAGCAAACAGAAAGCTGTACATATATGATGGTTCCATTTACATAAAATTTAGAAAACTAGCAAATGCAAATCCCTTACTGATGAAAAGATCCATGTGAAAAGAAAAGTAAAGCAGATAAGGAAGAAAATGATTAACACAAAATTCAGGACAGTGGTACCATGAGTAGTGGGCTGAGAAATGAGAAGTGATAGTGTGGAAAGAGATTCCTTAAGGTACTGATAATATAATATTTCTTAACCTTGCAAGGTAAGTCCAAGGATGTTTTTAAAAACTAATTATTTGAGGAACACATGTACAATTTATGCATCTCTTTAGTAATAAATTTCAAAATTCATAAAAATGTTACAACATATAAATAACAGCCGAGAAAAGGTGGAGATAATTCCAAAGAGACACCTTTGTGTCTTTGTCTTGTTATTACTTAAAACAGATTGACAATGACCAGTTAGTATTTAGTGGCAAAGAATGGGCAACCCTCTAAATTGTGCATTTTATTTCATAAATAAAAATGTATTACTGTAGCACATGAGAATTAAATCAAAGCTAGGCGGAGGTTCTGCAATTAAGATGAAAATTATATGAGATCTTCATGTGTTCTATGTAATACTTTCCAAACACACTTAATAGTTAAGAGTATGTGTGAAGATGACGATTTTAAATCAATTATTCAGACATTGAAGTTAGACAAATGCAGTCCATTAAAATGCTCATTGCTTTATGTTCCTGTCTCCTTTTAAGACAATTTTCATAGACCGAATCAGACACTTAAAAGACTACTATCCCATTTCTCCCAGGTGTGTTCATGCAGCTGTAAGGTCACTACTGCTGTATAATTTTAGGAGATTTAGATAAATCTTCTCATTTAGAAGATGTATTTTAGAATAGTCAATACCACTTGAATAGTTTTTATCTTTGCCCTATTTTCCAAAAGGAAATAGAAGAAAGTGGCAGGCACCCCATGGTGTTTGCTGAACTGAACCACCCATCAAGAACAATGAAAGGCACACAAAGCATAATCTATCATGGTATCTCATAATTTCCTCTCCCAAGGAACCTAAAGCTCCAGTCACCATCATGTAACCCCTATTTGCGGTGGGGAGAGCGAGTTTGAACAAAGAGACACGCCCTAAGTAACAGACTGTTCTCAGGTCTGAAATGTGGTTTGTCTTCGTACCTCCTCTAATATATTGCCCTCTCCCACCACAGTATGATTGAGCAAAAGACTTATTACTATAGTTATGAATATGTGAGATATATATACATATATATATGCATATTACATATATATCTCACATATTCAAAAGACTGTTTCCATGATGTTTAGCATAGTTCATGTGCGCTATTAAATTATTTTGCAAATTTTCATTCTAAGTAACTGTTTTCTTTTTGGGACTAGAGATTGAACCAGAGACACTTACTCACTGAGCTACATCCCCAGCCCTTTTTATTTTTATTTTTTATTTTTATCTCTGTAGGTTGCTTAGGGTCTTGCTAACTTGCTGAAGCTGTCTTTGAACTTGCAATCCTCCTGCCTTGGCCTTCTGAGCTTCTGGGATTACAGTAGTGTGTCACCATGCTGGGCCTGAGCAACATTTTCTAAAGATAAATTATGCCCAGAAAATAATGTTGCCATCTCTTTAAGACAATTAGGGATTTTTTAATAGAAACTATAAAATATTCCCTCTAACACGTTTTGTTAAGCTCCTGCTTCCTAGATGCAACTGACATTTTTAGGAGATGATTGTCATGTGCTTATTTCCATTTTCCAGGGTCCTTCATCATCACACCAGGCTGGTAATTAGTGAAGATAAAAATTGCTATTGGAGAATGCAACATTTCAACTGTCATCCTGCTGGAGTGGGGGAAAAGTTGTTTTGTAAAACGAGAGCCCAGCGGTGCAGTCATATTGACTTTTATGTCATGTTTGTTTCAGTTTACTAGTCAAAACAAGTTTCACAGCTCCTCCTGGTCCAGAAGGTTCCGTTTGCTTTATGAAAATGAAGCTGTCTGGTTTTCTGGTTCATAAATCATTGTCAAGCGGAGCTAGATAACAGAAACAAGTTCAGATTCCAGAATGATTATCCTTAGAGAAGATGTATTAAATATACAGAATACAACTTGATTTTCATAAGCCATGTTGACTTTGCAGAACAAAGGCTGCAGGGGGGGAATTATCTCATAAGAGGAGGTGTGAGAGCTTGTGAAATTGAGCCAGGTGGGAATGAGGGGGGAGGGAAGGAAGGGGGCATCTTCACATAGAAAGTAAACGTAGGCTTTCTCCCTTCTTCTCTACATTGTTTTCCTGCTGTCATGTCCTTAAGATTCCTCTCTCTGTGTGTCCCTCTCTCTCTCTCTCTCTCTCTCTCTCTCTCTCTCTCAATCTCTCAAAAATTTGGAAACATCTTTAGAAAAGTATAAATATTTTCTTCTGCCTCTACAGTCTGCCACCTCTCTTTCAACTTCTCTTTCATCCTTTTCTTTGAATATTGTCTGATCTTACAAGATCTTCTACCTCTTTATGTCCTAATCTCTTTCCCCATGGAATTAGCCTGGTTTGAACTGTATCTTTTCTGTATCATAATTCCTGCCCAGGAGTCTTCCTAAATATGAGCCAGAGCCAAATGAGGAGCCACGGAGCAAAATCTGGAGAAACATTACAAAGGAATTGAAGAGTTACAAGGAGAACCTAAGATCAGAAGTGGCCCTGTGGCAGCTCAGTAACAGGTTTCTTGTATATACTTCTACCTAGCATAGTACTCACTCTGACCGTTAATAGGAATTAACGATCAGAGTGCTAAATGTGAGTGCTCAGTTCCTACTGGAACTCCAAATCTCATTTCAGAAATTCCCTTGTCAGCAAACCTCTCTTCCTTCCCAACCACCATCTGGGGTCTTGATTCTCTGGGCATTCCATTAGAACACAGCCATTACATCTCCTTCTTATTACAAGGACAATCAATTATTAATTTCATTATTAGCTTTTAAAATATAAGTTTCACCTGATAAGATGGAAATACTACAGGGATAGCTGCACATAGTTGTGCCCAGGTATATGACACATAGTAGGTTCACATTAAACAGGACATGAAGAGAAACAGGCAAATGTACCCAGACTTTTTGGAACTTCACAGTAAAATGTCTATACTTTCAGGACATTTGGGTAGAGATCAAGGTATATATAATATTTAACTCAATATCAATCAGAATTTCTCAAAAGAGAAAAATCTCCCAAACCCAAAATAACATAAAGCATGCTCCCATGCTTTTCTTATATTATGAAAAGGATCTGCAGCTACCAGGAGAACTCTGATATTTTTAAGATAAGACACTGCTGAAGAAGGCAACTAGTGGAGCAACCAAACCCATCATCATCCTGAGCCTTCATTTTACAGTTCAGGTAGCAAGGAACCCCATGAAGTTATAATCTTATATCATCTGGCTTATTGGAATGATTTATGTACATATTTATGATTTTTACTCATTTATTCAGCATGAGGGCAAAGTGGGGAATTAGAAAGTTTTTAAAAACTTTGATAAATGCTAATGATTAGTTCATCTCAATGTACCTTCTTACCTGTCTGCTTGTATGATACATAATATCTGAGCAATTATCTCAGCTTTCAGTCCATTGTATTTTCAAGAAACCAGCTTTCAGATTAGTAAACAAAGGACAAAATGTCTACTTGAAGTTAGGTATTCTAAGATATATGACATTTCCTGGCAGTCAGTTAACTTACATGGACTCTGCACCTTTTATATATATTTAGACATTTGTAAATATGCTCTTGTTTTCTATACCACTGTTGTATGAAGTCAGTGCTTCTCTCTTTAGGAAGAGTGGGTTTCTATGGAACAATCAATAGAGAAACCCTGCATGGTTTATTTTCTATTATGTATACCTTCCAGGTCGTTGAGTCAAGTGCTGTGGCAGGATTTCTAAAAGGTTGGTGATTTTTAGGAAAGATCATCAATAACATATGTAGCCTAGCAAGTAAAATAATTACAATCAAATTTCATGCTTCACGGCATAAACTGATTTCTTGCAAGGGTCAGGGCAGAATTATACTGGTTTCAACAATGTGTAAGGCACTGGGTAAATGACCCTCCTAGTTTTGTTTGGTTTTGCCCTCCTGAGCCTAACATACTGATCAGGGTTCTTAAGAACACAGATCAGTTTAGCCCAGGTCTCTCATTGGGGGCTTCCTAATCAGCTTACTTTCTTCATGACATCCCAGGATAGGGTGCTCATTGAAAAGTGTTGCCTATGATGAGGATGTGACTTCTTGGACCCATTTCTAAAAACTGAAGTTCTAGAAGGGAGAAGAGAGCAAAATGACCTGACTTTGGCTTTCAAGTATGTGATTTTAAAACTCATTGAGGTTAACATTTTCACATTGAGCCCCTCTAAACTTATTTCCTTCCTCCCCTGAATTTTTTTTTTAATTTTGTCTCTTTTGCTCCAACTAACTTTTATTACAGGGCTCTCTCTTATTCAAAAATCTCAATCAGAAACATGCGTCTGTTCTACTCATAATAGTTTCAACTTCATGAACAATAGATTTTAACCTTTGTCACCACTCACTTTAGGGGTGTGGGTGGGAGTGAGAAGAGAGAGCAAATGGTTATTTTCAGGCAGTGCTTCTGCTACAAACTTAGCATGGAGGCCTTTGAGCTAATTACATTCTTCAAATCTGAGCCAACTAGCAGAGCTTCACGCTGACACTCGGATACATCTGGGCCTGATAACAATTGCAAATACTCAGGGCACACTTTAAAAAAGAGCTTATGTTACCATGTGAAACAGCATGTTTTACAGTACTCAGAACAGTGAGATAAATAAAACAACACCGAGCCCAGAGCTTTGTGGGGGGAAAATGTATTTCATAACATTTCATTTAGAGCAGAAAAATTTCCCCACTGACAAGGGAACATTTGACCTGACGAAAATGTTAAGTTCTGCCCACAGCTGCTTGAAGAAATGGGCAATAGAGTTCTCTGTGCTGCTGTTAATGATGTTGGCTTTAAGATGACAGTTTTAAGGGATGGTTTTGGAGGTTTTGGTCTGATCTGAAAGTGTAGAGGAAAATTTATAAAAGAAAAAAAAAAGTCTACCTCTGTATATATATCCCAGAAGAGAGCAGGAATGAAAAGACCATACTTTTCTAGAACACATTCAGCATCCAAGCTGAAAGGCTAGTTTTAGCTCTTTGGGGAACCATCTTTGGAGGCAGGATTAGTGTATTGAACAGGGCTAGGTGACTTCAAAATCATCATTCATGCTTTGGAGTGGTGTTGGACAGAGGGAGCAGGAAGGGGGAACTCCCGGAGCCAGAGTTTTGCATATCATGATAACAGTTGTTAGTTTCCATTTGGCAAAAAAAGCTCCCAAGTAAGTCCTTGTGCTAACACAGGCTATATGTCAGCAGTCATCTTCCTTCCTCCCATGGAGAGTTGTGAGGTCATAAAATCGAGGGAGAGAACTCACTTTCCCCTGGCATACTTCCCTCTGTTCTGAATGTACATCTTTTTAAGTGGAGCTTTGACACATTAGTGTTTAATATTCTTGCCTTTTCATTCTGTGATTTTGCAACATAAACACCCTCAGAACTCATGCCTTCATCTCATGCCTCTACTCTTTCAAATCTTTCTTTAAAAGTTGTCTATAGATGACTATAACTTTATCATGCAGGAGAAAAAAAATATGGTGGATCTCCTATCTATAGGGAACTTGGGGTTTACTCTGTAGTCGAGATTTTCTTTCCTAGTTTTCCAAACATTGTAAAAGGGAGGTAGTGGCTCCCATTTAGTAGATGTGGCAACTGAGGCTCTGATTTATATAGTTTCTTGTCCCAAATCCCATGAGTGAAATTCACATCCGTGTGTTACTGACATATGTCACTAAAGAAAATGCTTTTATTCATTATACTACCTTACAATTATGTAGCAATTTCCATTTTCAAAAGCACTTTTCTTTCCTTTCTACAACATCTCTATTAAAAATAAATTCAATAGAACCATCCCATGTTTTAAAATCACCCTGAACTCGGAGGCATAGAGAGAAATCATTACATTTATTCAGGAAGATAGAGTAACTAACATAATGTGAACGTGATATTCCATTTAGATGTAGTCTCTTACATGCGTGGATATTGAATAGGCCTATGAACATGCGTTATTTTGATGATTATATAACATATCTCCCCATTTATTCTCTTGAGGAAGAAAATAAACAGACTTTCTTGAATGTAATTAATGTGTTTAGAGCCCACACTTCCCATTTTACTGAATCCCCTATGCATTCAGCTCTCAAGTTCATCTCTCTTGAAGATAAAATACGCCTTTTTGTTAAGTTGTCCCGAGGTTTTGTTTGTTTATTTGTGGGGGCTGGAGGGACATCCATTTCTCTGGAAAGCTGGCTTCTGGGTTCTCAGGGGTTATAAAAATGGGAATCATTTTTATTGGCAATCCACGGGAATAGTGCTGAGACAAATGGAAACCTGAAGATAAGGATCCTCCGAGGTGAGAACATACAGCTGTTGGGAATTGTGAGAGAATCTGACCAATAAAGGAAGTCACTATTTTTCCAGGCCTGAAGTGAGTTATAGGGCGAGACGGGTGTTGTATATTTATGTAAGGCAGCAGCAGGGAGTTTAAGCGGCTGTATATTGCTGAAAGAGCATCATTCACATTCAGACTGAGACAAAAGGTGGAAATGAAGTAACATCCTGGCCGAAGAAGGCCTCACGACAGAATAATAACATTTCAGAGAGGGGGGCCGTGTGCGAGGCTGTGGGTCGGCCTCAAAATGAGGAAATGATCAAGATGCCTTGTCAGGCCTTCAGAAAACAGTTACACACGCGCACACACACGCACACACACACACACTCAGGATTAAGGCCTAGCCAAGTGTCCTTGGGAAGGAAGGTCATTTATCTTTCACAGAAACGCGTACGCAATTACTTGCAACCTTCATCACTATAGTCAGCAAGATAGGTTTGCCAAAAGTACTAGAAAAAATATATATCAATACACATATTACAGTGCCCCCCCCCCCGTTTGGTATTTATTATTGTCATGCAGTCTAGCCCTTACTGCATCAGTGTAGATACTTATTCAGGACAATATTTGAAGGACTGAAGTGGTTCTGGCTGCTCAAGAGATTCAAAGGAAAGGGGTGGGCAGGGAGGAAGAGATTGTCTTATCTCCTGTGTTTATTTATTGTGTCCTTTTGTTTAGAGGAAGTTGGGAGAAGAAGAAAAGGGTCATGAAATTACACTCTAATGACAAATGGTGGGAGGGAGGGAGAGCTGATGCATTTTTAGCAAAAATGATCAAAAAAAAAAAAAAGAGAAAAAAACTAGTTTTCCCATTCAAAAAGTATACACGGCTAGTCTCTGTGACTCCAAAAAAAAAAAAAAATGTGCTCTGTTTAGTAGAAATGTCTCAGTTGCACTCACATACTAATTGAAATGTTATTTAGTTTTTCAAGTGATGGGTTGTAGTGAATATCTCACAAAGTTTTTAGTCATTTTGGGAACAAAACAGAACAAAACAAAAACAGTGTAAAATGAGAGTTTCCTGTCACAGAGGGAGCTTTCCATTGATGCTAAGTTATAATGGTTATTAAAATATAGGATGACACAGGACTGGTATGAACATAGTACATGTTAGCCTTACAATTCATTTATCTTGAAAACTAAAGCCAACTATGAAAAAAATTAAGTACGGAAGGCTTTCTATTAAAATGTTTATGTTGTGGGTCATGGAGTAGATCTATGATTTTTCTTTACTAGTAGTAGGTACAGTGAGATGTCAAGATGATGTTAGGCTTAAAAAACAGATATCTAAAACTTCAAAAATATTCCAAGTTTTAAGGGACTAATAGAATCACAGTGTGCACAAACTTCCATTTGTCACTTATATTTTCTCCTCTATAGTTGTACAGCTAAATATTAAACTGCTGTGCAAGAAACAACAACAACAACAAAAGAGAAATGATAAACTGAAATAATTTAATTTCCTTCATTGTCCCCTTAATATCGTTGTACCAAGATGTTTCATTTAAACCTGAAAGTTTTCTCATTCCTACCCAAAATTACCAAAACATGGTATTTAGCAACCTTTCCAATAGCCAAAGGCAAGAAAAAAAGGGACACAGGGCCCTCCATATCCGTATAAAATGAGCATTTTGCAAATGGGGACAGCTCAAACAGCATTCACAGGTGAAATTATGAGTCACAGCTAAAGCCTAAAGCTTACTAGGAATGACAGCTTCAGTATACCTGTAGCATCTCACTTGCCAATTTCCTATTTTTCAACAGGACACATCTTAGGGGCCGGGGTCATGCAAATTCATTCCTGGCTCCTGAAGCATCAGGTCATGTCACACCAGGAATCAGGATTCCCAAACCACTAGTCCACTGGTCTGACTGGGTTTGGAAAAGCCTCCTAGTTTTACTACACACCTCCCTCTCCTAGTAAACTCCCCTACTACTAAAAATGTACTAGTGAAGAATTTATTTCAATAGACCACTCATTGAGGAAGTGTTTTAAGAAAAATGCTATTTCCACAGAATTTGAGCTCCATTGAGAAAAATGATATCTTAAATGCAAGTTTTTCAGAGTTCTTCCCTGTATTTACTGTAGATATCTGATAGATAACTCATACACAGTCTCTTATCAATAGACACTTTTTGACTAAAAATTACTGGATGCACCTGCAGAAATTTATATAAAAACAAAGAGGAAAAGAAAAAAAAAAGAAAACCTTCCTGTCTTTGGCTTCTCTCTTTGGAGGCTTTTGGGAAAGGAGAGCAGTCTCATAAATGTTTGAGTAAGAAATCCTTGGTTCTTTTGTAAGCACCCATGTGTTGTGTATTGGAGAAAAAAAAAATCCCTCACTTAAACAGGGATTTTAACCTTTCCACCTTAGCCTCTTATATTTTCTTTCCTTCTACTCAAAGCATTTAGGTAAATTAGGATGAGATCCCTCCATAAAAATGCAAGGGGATCAGTTAAACTTTTATCTCTAATTTATTCATGAAGGATCGAGGTCCTGCCTGCCCGTGCATCATCCTGTCACAAGGACTTTTTCTCTTGTGGAGAAGGGAGATGGAAAGACAGGAAATCAGAGCTCAGGGTTTCCTTGTGTTTGCTGTGAAAATAAAAAATGCCAGCATCTTTTTGCGTGGTTAAGCGAATGTGAGCCAAAGTTTCAAAAGAGAGGATGAGAACTAAATTAGCATGTATCTGTGTTAAGTAAGTATAGGAAGAAAAATATACATTATAAGTATTTCCATATTTAAACATGTGATATGTAAGATATATATTATGTAATACATATATAATACAAATGTATATCTCATTTACCTCACCTGTTTATCAATATTATATGAGTACACCATTAATTCAGTATACAAATGGGGTACAAAATATTTATAACAATATAAAATGCTCCTAAACCAAATTTCCTAAAATAGTCTGTTTTCAGCTCTCCCAGGTTGTTGCATTTTTAACTTCATGTAAGCTTAGTATTATGGATGGTCCACTTTAACAATTATGATTTCCATGCATAAAGATTAGGCCTTCTACGCACTCTGGGCAAGAAAACATGTGTACATATCCTACGCATTCTCGAACATATGTGTGCTCAGATTTATTAGTATTTAAGAAGACCTTCATTTTCTCTTTCAAACTTCTCTGTGGTTTAATATGTTTAATGTTCTTTTTTAAAAGTTTCTCATCTTTCTTTTTTCTTTTCTTTTTTTTTTTTTTTTGCTTTTAAAATCATTTCCTGGTTTGTGTGTTTGATTTTTTTTTTCTTTTCTTCCACTTTCAAATCAATGTCACATTTGGAGGCTTGTGGGAAAGGAGAGCAGTCTCATAATGTGAAAGACCTTATTCCAGTTGATGAATAGGTTGCTCGGTTTTGCCATTCCCACCCTAGCATTCAAAAATTATCATCTTTTATACATGTGAAAAAGGGAGGGGGTGGGATCTGGCATTAGTTCTTTTAGTCGTCAGGAAATTACAAAATGTACACTTGCGAAGTAAGCAATTTTTGCAGTCTGCCTGCACATCCATCTTTTTAATGAGCCTTGTTTATAACCCGACGCCATGTTTCTAGTCACCTACCCTGTTTACGTCTTTGGCCCCTTTAATTAAGAGAAGAACCAGTTAAAAGAAAGTAAGAAGAAATATTAATATGATCTGATTAATTCAGCTAGCAGGAGGTTATGGGGTAGCAAGGTTATTATAACCTATAAAGGCAATGTGAATAAAGCTGTATCCATTTGTAATTTTATTAGGCGGAGCAAATTAGTGAGACTGCATAGCAGTGACAAAAGACCCATTCCTATTCTCCCTTACCCCCTACTGCAAGGGCCAGGTGCCCAAAGTTAGGCTCCATATTAGGCAAATGAGATCTGATAAATCTCAGCTGCACATCTAATGAGAACCTCCAGAGCTGGTGCTATGCTAATTTGGAAAGATTAGCTAGGGTGTTTGTGTATGGCTGGTTAAAGTCCAATGAAATAAAAAAGTGAAACAAGAGGAAACAGAACCTATAAAGGGTTAAAGACAGAAAGCCAACACCTTCTTAGAAAAGATAAGGCAAGAAATAATTGTTAATGGGTGACCACTACAAGCAAACTATCAAGAGCCATTTGAGAGATGAAGTAAAAATAGAATTTTAAAAAGAGATGTCAGGGGCAACTACTCCCTTTTAATGATAAAAACAATCAAATCCACTTGTGTAACCTTCTGCTTGCCTCCCCGAGCCTTCCAGCTTCAGCCCCTCTGACATCAGGAACCTACCTTTGTCCGATTTTATGGAGTCAACAAAAATTGCAAGGCTTATTTTTGGCAAAGATGTAGTGAGTGCTGACAAGTTATGGAGATGTCAAAGTAAAAGAAATCAGGTATGTGGTGGTTTTTAATACAAAGACTTTAACATCTGTCAAGAGGTGGTTTTCATAGGCTGGTCTGTAGGCTTTTGAAAAGAGTCTTCATTATTCCAGCCTGTCTAGACAAATTTTCTTAGGACTCCAATGTACAAATTATAGCTTCCAATGTTTGTTTCTTCTCATCAATCCTTCTAAACTCTAATTTCAGATTTTCTGCTTATCTCGTAATTGTTCTGTCTTGACTGGGCGTCTCCTGCTAATTGTGACCATTCTTACCTGGTCTGTGTCTTCCTTTTCTGCTATGAACTCCGCTCTCAGAACTCAGAGAGACTCTCATTCCAGGTTTCTACTTAGTCATCAGTAAAGCCTATTCTCTTGTAATACTTGAACTATATCATTATTGTTTAGTCTGACATATATCTTGGACACAAATATGTAAAGGTACACTTGAGCTGTTAACAAACTCTAAGTTAGAAAAATAGCCATTTGCCATTCTATTAAATGTTAATTTCACACAAGAAAAATCATAATACTGGACAGTAGTTTCAAAACATGACTGCAGAAACCTAATGGCATTCCAATGGTGGGAATTATTTAAATATTTTAAATTATAATAGGAAAGAGCATAAGATGTCTAAACATAATTTTAAAATAAGAAAGGAAACCTTTCTGGCTCAGTAGAGAAATGACTTCTATGTTCTCGATGTTCTGCCAACATACATATGCTGAATCCTAAGGCAGTAGTATTAATAGGTAGAGCCTTTGAGAGACCATCAAGTCATGAAGATGGAGCCCTCATGAGTAGCATTTGTGCCCTTATGAAAGAAACCTGAGGGAGTTCATTGGCCTCTTCTGCTATGTAAGGACATATAGGAAGTGCCATCTACAAGGAGCAAGCCCTCACAAGACATGAAATCTGCTAATGACTTCCCAGTTTATAGAACCATGAACAATAAATTTCTTTTGTTTGTATATTAATCTATGGAATTTTTATTGTTATAGCAGCTGAAGTACACTAAGACAACTTCTTAAGAAAAAAAAAACTATCTTTTTGGAAATCAGGAAATCAATGAAAAGATACAGCATTATCACATGGCATGGAGCACCACATGTAACATAATATAGGAAACCTGGAATGATGAAAATCAATTCAGTCCAATGTACCACTGAAGTTTAGACAAATCACACAAAAATCAATATTCATTCATGCACTGCTTAACAATATTTCTATCAACAACAGAAACATATGAGACCAAAGTCCCATCAGATTGTATTACCTAGTGGCATCATAGCTTCCTTAATTTGTGAAAGTACACTCTAAGATGTTTACATGTGGTGAAATCACCCAAGGATGCTTTCTCAGAATTTGTTCCCATTCTTGCATGACACATGGCTGCCTAGGAGTATGGAAGGTGATTTCATGATGAACACACTTAAATACTTCCCAAACTCACTGGGGATTTTTTACTCCTGGGTGATGCTCTCCTTATATAAAAAGAAAATTGCTTTGGCCAGTATGCCCACTTTTTTGGTGAAAAATATTCATGGAAATTTTAATATTTATGTACAGCATAACTGCCCCCCCTATCCTTCTAATCAGCTCTTGGCTTCCACTGGTCAGATAATAAATGGTTTAGAAGGCTCTTTAATAGCAGAGATGATGCAATACTCAGATGGAGCTAATACAATCATAGAAGAGACTCAGGAAATATTTGTGGAGCCAAATTAGTGTTCCAATGCATATCCCTACACAACGTGGGCAGGTGACCTTAGGGTTTTAATCAGATTTTTTCATCATAGTCACAGCCCTCAGAAGAGAACACTGTTAGAACATTTAGTTCTTGGGGTTTATTGTGAGTGACAGTGGTTTGGAGCATCTTCTCTGATAGGAATCCCAGCTATGCCACTATTGCTCTGTGTTGTTGGACAACTTATTTAATCTCTCTTTGCATTAATTACCTAATTTGTACAAAGGAGGAAGTAAAGGTAGTGCTTAGCTCATTTTTTTGGAGGGGTGTGAATTAAGTTGCTAAAATATGTAAATCACTTAGAAAGCCATAAGGCAATACTCAATAAGTTCTACGATTTAATATCTAATGATCGTTTTGCCTTTTACTTTGGATAGCAGTTTTTATACCAGTATCAGCACTCCACACAACTGTGAACTCCTTGAAGAAAAGAAAAACAAAAGTCTTACCCATTTCCATGGTGCTTTAGTGCCTAGCACAAAAGTTCAGCCTAAAAAGAAAAACTCACGACATGTCTACATCTCCTCATTGGGAGGGATGGCAGTCTGTGAAACACGCCTGACTAGAACATTCCTTTCACTTTCAACATATAGCCTTGGCTTCTCCTCTAAATATTGTTTTCATTTTGAACAGAAGAAATAAAGCATAAGATGAATACACAGAAAGCCCCATGGAGTTTTGGATGCTAAGTGTCACATAGTACATCAATGATAAAATGTTTACTTTTTGTTCATATCTGTTAGGTACAACAGGGGACCGTGAATATATGTGACCTTATGATTTCTCTCTCAAGCCAAATGTAATTGTTGTGAGTATACTGGAAGAAGCAGAGATTTTGAAAAACTGGTTCTGCCACCTTCTAAGCTACTTTCTGCATTATGAAATAGTGAAAACACCCAGCTCATAGGGTGGTGGTGAATCTTGGTGAGATACTATAGTCAAAGAACCTGGCACTTAATAAATGATAGCTATGGTTTTGATCATCATGTTCAGAAAATTTCACCTTGGAGGCTCCCACAAGCAGGAAAGAATTAGAGCAACCATCAGTCTGTAAGTCTGTTAGATTTCTCTTGCTATGACAAATATCTGTGATAATCAACTTAAAAGGAGGAAAGTACTTTTGCTCATGGTTTCAGAGGTTTCAGTCAATGGCCACTTGGCCCTGTTGCTTTGGGCCTGTGGCAGCACAGTATACCACCTCAGAGAATATGTAGTAAGGGAAAGGGGCCAGCGTCCAATATCCTTTCAAGGCCAGGCATCCAATGACGTAACTGCCTTATTGTAGGCCTCATCTTCTGAAGGTTAAACATGGGCTCAACACCAAGCCTATAATAAATAAACCATTGGGGGACATTTCATGTCCAAACTATGACATTCAGAAATAATGGTCTTAATACTTGGAAATAGTGCTTTGATGAGGAGGATTCTGAATCTGAGCCCACACAGGGAAATACTTGTTTTGTGTGCTGGGCAGAGAAGGAAGCACTATGCCACACCTTTTCCAGATAGACTCTAAGATCAGGGATAATTTCAAAAGATTTTGCCCATGGATTCCTTTGGAAATCTGAGGAAGCCTACTAAGATGTCTTAGAAAAAACTATTTTAATGAATCGTTTAAACAAATAATATAACATATAGTAAAACAGTCATTAAAATATTTTAAAAATAGACAATGATACCATAATATATTTTTTTATTAATTATAATGACTGAAACAAGCTCTTTGTGGACCAAGTGTGGTGGCTCACACCTGTAATCCCAGTGGCTTTCGAGGCTGGCAAGAGGATCGCAAGTTCAAAGCCAGCCTCAGAAAAAGCAAGGCACTAAGCAACTTAGTGAGATCCTGTCTCTAAATAAAACTTTAAAAAATCAGAACTGGAGATGTGGTTCAGTGGTCAAATGCCCCTGATTTCAATCCCCAGTACCTAATAATAATAATAATTAATAATAATAACAACAACAGAAAGATCTTGTGGCATGTCTAATAACCAATATCACATCAAAGACATATAGTATAAATATTCAACTTTTGATATCTGTGTCCATGTAATGCAACATGAACATATCCACAATAGCTCTTGGTAAAAAGTCATAGGTATCATTAACACTTCTCTGTTATCCACATTCATAATGAGAGCAAATGCAAAATTTCAGTTAGAAATTAGTAAAATACAATTTTTGCCCTTCCTATTCTATCCCCCCTTACTCTGGAACCTCAGAAAAAGAATCTCTGATCTAGAACACTGAGTTAAGAAGCCTTGGTATAAACTGAGAAACTCCTTTTCCACTCAACTATCTGGCTCTACTGTGTTTTTCTATAATCTCCCTCCATATTTCTGCTCTAAGACATCATCTTTCCTCTTATAGAATTTAAAAATTTCTTAGAAGTCCAAATCTTATACATTTTTGTGGGTACTTGAATTGTTCCTCCTTCATGGAGTCAGGCTACTATCATAGTTATTATAGCATTTATGTTCCTAGCAAGTTGGAATATTTTGGTGTACATATTAAATTTTAAATGACAGTTAAGTTTGAAGGTAGATGAAATAGAATTCATTCAAAGCTATGACAATACTTTCAGAAATGAAATGCTTTGGGAACAGTCATAAAGCAGGAAGTGCCTTAAGTCTTGAGAAACCTGATACCCAGTAGTGCAGGGCGAAAAGACTAAAATTAACTTTGGATAAGATTGCAAACTTGAGTGATACTTAATTCAACTCTCAGGCTTTTTGACATTGACCCATATTCTTGAATAAATGTAGTGGTAATTCATTCTCCTAGATATAAAACAATCCTTCACACTGTTGAATTAAAAACCCAGAGAGTATTATATGTAAAATTGGTTGTATTCGAGTCATTTGAGACAGACTGGTATGTGTCACCAAAACAGGAAATGAAGTTTCAGAATCCATTTCAAAGACAGGCTACAGTGTCACTAGTGGGTGCTTTTCATGTTTACAAAGATTTGCATATTATTGCCTCTCCTTATAAAATCATAGTCCAAAAGGCACAATTTTAAAATAAACTCTTGTTCACTGCCCACACCAAATGAGAAAGAACTCAGGATGGGAGTCTGCTAAACTTGACCTTTCATAAGCAGATACACTTGAGGCTCTTCCTTGCTTGTTTATATTTGCAGTGCTGAAAAGATTAATTGATTGTTCAATAAATTATCACTTTACAGATTGGGTTAGTCTCTTAAACAAACTACCAATAGCCTTGTTAACATGAGATATAAGTGAATTGTTTTCAATAGGATCACCACTATACTCCACTAGGTGTGGCAATTAGATTATTGATTCTAAGTAAATGTCTAGTTAATTATGCAATAGGCTTTATTTCTTCTGTTAATTAAACTGCTGCTCTTTTAAGTCAATAAACAATAGTCTCAAAAGAAATGAGAAGATTCCCATTAGAAGTGCCCAAGTACTTCCTCAAGAAAGGGCAGAATGTGTTACTCCACCTCTTCCTTCAAAATGAAGCCCCAAATGAAGGAGAACTGCTAGGGGATATTTTGTATTTCCAATTCAATCATGGTCCATTTCCAGAATCAGAAAGAAACAGAAATATGAATAGAAATCTCTCCTTAAAAATAAACCACTAACCTCTCTTTTATAAAACTGCCTAAGCAAACCTCACAGGTCCCCATCTCATTTCATGTCACAATGATGAACTTTAACCTACCTTTAGCAGAATGCACTTAGGACTTAATCAGCTTCTAAAATGGTGTGGTCATTTAGGTCTTAACCCTGACATGTTTCTCAGGAAAAAAGGTGGACTGTTTTAAGAATTGTCCTGGGATCAAAGTTGTAGTGCAATTCAAGGTTCAAGGCACACTTGTCAGGATGCCTCATTCTGCCTCCTTGCTTTTGACCAAAAATTGATCCATAAGTTTTGACTCTTGCCATTTCTATTTGGGATTTTTTTTTTTTTATGGGATTGGTTAAGGACATGAGGCGGGGGTTTCTATTCCTGAACACTTAGAATCTGAAATTGGCTGTTCCTATGATTTCATAATTTGGTGAGACTTCTGACCCCTTGATTTACTACAGATTTTGCACTGTTCATTCTGATTTCAGTGCCTATATCTCACATATGTCTTCTCTTGCAAAGGAGGTAACAAGCTGCACATAATAGAGCCACAATATTAACTTAATTAAGTAAATGAAGGGTTTGGAGCCAAATTGTGTATTTGGAAAAAAAATAATAATCCAGGGTAAATTCTATGCAGAAAAGTTCTAGCTCCCAAATACTAGTTAAGTAATTATTTTGTTCTCTTGGGTAGTGACCTAAGAGTTACCTTCAGAAAATAATAGTTGCTGGGATAATTACTAACACTTATCAAACACTTGCTTATGTTATAGACATAGTTCTAAGATAAATGGCATGTGTTGTATTATTGAATCCTCACAAGCACTTTCTAATACACACTCGATCACTTTCATTTTACAGATGGAGAAACTGAGACATAGAACTCGACTGGACTCAAACCCAGGAAATATGGTCACAGAATCTATAGTTATTTTTTTTGTTTTGTTTTGTTTTTTTAATTTTTTATTGTTGGTTGTTCAAAACATTACATAGTTCTTGACATATCATATTTCACACTTTGATTCAAGTGGGTTATGAACTCCCATTTTTACCCCATATACAGATTGTAGAGGGGGTAGAGAGAGAAGAGGGGAGGGGGGATAGTAGAGGATAGGAAAGGCAGCAGAACACAACAGACACTAGTATGGCAATATGTAAATCAATGGATGTGTAACTGATGTGATTCAGAATCTATAGTTTTAACAACCATTCTATACGTGGAATGCCCAGGGACAAGGAACCAATCTTTATAGGCCCAATGTCTGGCCCACTTGACCTGAAATATTTTGAGGAAATATAATAGCCACTATTAAATAAAAACTTACTGAATTTGCTCAGTTCTAAGGTGAACATGTGAACTGGCATGTTACCAGTCATAGCGGGACTGCTCAAAAAAGGATTGTGGTGGTCTATGAAGCAGACTGGATACTGATCCCAGCGACACTTGTGACTCTAGTATCAGCCCTCTTCCTGCTAATTGTTTTAGTCCTAGATGCATGAATAATCCTACAAATAAGAATTCTCTTCTCCTGACCACATCATTTACTCATAGCAGAGTTGTACCTACAGAGCCAGAATCTGTTACACTTCTGCTTGAATGTTCCCCAAGTAGTTTTTCAAAAAAGTTGGACATAGTCCTATTGACCACAGAATGACTTTTGCTGCTTCTTCAGAGTCAGGGTATTTCCTTTTATGGCAAAAGTTATTATTATCTGAAGAATCCTAAACTGTACTTGTTTAAAATATTCCCCACATAAGAAACCTGGTAAAAAGTTGTGCTGGTGTTTGCATGAAGCCTGTTGTACATAATTTTCTGAAGCTGTTTTCAATCATGCAAATGATTTTTTCCTTTGCAATATGCTAATGCAATCTGATTTATTTCAGTTGTAAAAGTTAATTACAATGTGTTTGTGAGTCCCTAAAGATGATGTATTAAATGTTTATAACCAGGATTATTAAAATGTCCTGTCTCGATTACAGAGCTTCTCTTTCAAACACTAGAACTAATTGTAGCCTTAAATCACAACAACCTCACCATTAAAATTAACACAAGGGCAACATTGCATAATTTTAATTAATTTTAATTTGGCCAAAGCAAATTAATTTTTGTTTTCTAGAAGGACAGCTAAACTCTTTTGTAGCCTGCTTCCGCTGAACATGGAGTTCATAAACTTCTTTTCTTCCTGGTATTTTCATCTCTCTGAAGCTTGTGCCTTGGGATTGACTTCTTGTTTATATTTTGGTTCCAATTTGCATATCTGGGTCTCTCCTCCCTTCTTTGCATTTCAGTTAGGAAATGAAATCAGAGTGCAGTGTACATATCTATACAGTGCTGCGGTCAGGAGACAAATTTTTCATAATCTTTGTGCCCGGGTCTTTGAAGATAATGATGTTCAGAGCTTAGGACAAATACATGCTGAGCTTCTATTTTTAGCACCCATTGAAATCTGCCAACACCTCTTTCCAAGTTTGTAAAACTATTTTAAAAGGAAAACATATGTAGAAACCAACATATGTATATTCTTTCCTCTTTCTCCTTGTACCTAAGATATTTACAAAAATTGACTATTTTATATGAATTGCTAATACACAGGATTCGCTGGACTTTACCAATAGCAACAGAATAAACTCTCTTGATTCTTAAAACTGAGGTATCTTTCCCCGAAAAGTTTTTCATTTTTCAGTTTTGCAGAGCTGGCAATGGAACTTCGGCTTCACACTAAACAAGTATTCTACCACGGAATTATGTTCCCAGCCCCTGCCCTGGAAAGTTCTGTCTTCTATTCCTACATCTCTGAATGACATGTTCTAACTCTTTATCGAAATGGAATATGCTTTAGAAGTAGGAATGGTAATGATAAATAACCTCTACTAAATTTCAGAAAGTCAACCTGGTCCCCTAAAGTCTAGAACTTCAGGGATAAATATTGTATAGGATCTGAGTGTTTTATCTTGCTGATTATAAATTCTGAATGTTTTGAACAACAGGATAGATTATTACTCATCTTAATTTGCATGTAGAAACTTTGAGATTATGTGAGTTTTGTTTCTGACTGTTCATCTAAATTATTTTCTTAACCTACTCATTCCTCTAGAGGTTTCCTATGTACTTGGTACATCAAAATCTTAGAACCAATTTCATTTTATGATCAGCTAGTAATAATCATAGTCAAAACAAACAGGCATTTAGTATATACAAGCTATTAGATACCAGGTGAGTAAAGTATAATCATATCAAAAATTCTTCGTTTAAACCAACATGTGATTTTTGAAAGTGGGAAGTTGGAAGTTAACAATCACATGAGAAAATTGGAAATAAGCTAGAATCTCCTGGTAAAGTAGGTTTGCTCACTCCCTACATGGGGGAATGGACTTCATCTATATGTGTATATCACAATTACTCATTTCCATATCTTCTTTATAAAAGTGGCTCTCTAGAAACCACACCTAAACTTTTTGAACCAACACTGGATATAACTGACTGGGTAGGATATAGATAGTTGATTAAATTAGGTCCATAAAAGTTTAATCTCAGATTTTTAAATAATCATGAGGAAAATTGAGATAAACTCTTGATGTGCCTAGACCTGCAATGGGCAAAACGGTGGGGAGACCTATTTCAGCCCATGTTGTAAATATATTTCCTATGTAGCAAAGGTGTGCATTTTGGTCAAGGATCTCGGCATGAACAATTTTGGTGTTTTTCTTTTCTTAAGGTTATTTGCCTATCAGTAAAAATATTTACCTAAATGCTAATGTTTACTTTTAAATAAAAATTGAATTTCATTCATAAAATAAATAAAGCTTTAAAGTTGCAGCTTAATTAAAAATATGGGGACTAATATTATCTTAGTGGAAATTAAGAAATAGTCCAAATAATCTTCCACTTCAATTCAATGAATTTTAAAACAAACCTAACAGAAAGTTTACAATTTTTAAAGACTAGATAACTTTAAAAATTAGAAATTCAACAATTGTCAAATTTCATTTTATCTTGAGGTAAACTTCTTTCTTTTCAGGGGGACGTTCTGTATGAGTGAATATTTGCAGAGAACTTTTGGGCCATTTTATAATCCCAACTTCTAAGATATATTGGTAAGTGTGAGACGGGGGTTTCACTAGTGATTCTGAGTTGCTAATTTTTATACTGGAATGTTTGTTACACCTATGAAAACTCTAAGAAGAAAGGACATTATTTCAGCATCTTTGTGTCTAGAAGTGCTAACCATAATTTCAAATACAGTTAACCTTCCTTATCCATGGATTCCACATTTGTGGATTCAACTAACCAAGAATTAAAGATATTTGGACAAAATAACCCCATACATATCTGTATGGAATATGAACAGATTTTTTTCTTGTCATTATTTCTCCAGCAATACATTATAACAGCTATTTGCATAGCATTTTCTCTGTGTTAGGTATCTAGAGATATTTCAGAGTGTAACAGAAGGAGGTGGGTAGGTTATATACACATACTATTGCATACTATATGAGTATCTGCATGTTTTCATATCTGCTTGGAGTCCTGGAACCCATCCCTCATTGTACATATTAGATATTCAACATATTGTTGTAAACAGAAATGACTGAGAAGATCTGATATAGGCTAGAAGTATATAAAATTAATTTATCTAACATTATTACTGTTAAATTAACAAATAAATAAAATCAGAAAAAAATGTGCCTCCTTCAACTAAGCACTGGATTCTCTAGACCCATAATTGGGAGGTTTTCCTGAGACTCTTAAATGCAAGAAACTCTAGTTAGTGGGAATCAGTATGAGTGAGAGTAATCAGAGATGTGCAGGATCATCATAGAGCTCAGGAAAGACTTCATTACCTCCTGCCTTAATACATAAGAGTTTACCATTTATTCTGAGAACTCTGTTGTGCAGTGGAGGCCTAAATGCAAAGAAGTTTTGAAAATTTTATAACTTTTTTCCACATACTTTGTTTTGAAGAGCTGAATACATTGTACAGAATTGTTTGTTCCTCCTAAAACTACACTTCACAGTGTGCCTATAAGGACTCACATTGCCAAGTATTTGGAAGAATTTGCTCACTAACTTTACAGATTACACTTTCTGGCAAATGAGTGCCAAAGGCTTTGTGGTTGCCATTTATTAAGGAGATGTTCAGGTTTAGTATTGACTGAGTTTTTTTGTTTTTTTCTCTCTCTCACTAGTGAAAGGACACAGATAAGAAAAATGAACATATTGCTTGATGCAGACACCTGTGGATTGGAGAAATAAATCCCACTTTGGCTAAATATGCCAATGATGAGACTGCACTCTTCAAATACTGTCAGTTTATTGACTTCAGTTCCAAGGCCTGTGGTACACAACTGGTTCAGATTGGGTGATTTTAACTGAGACCATGGGGTCTATCTTAATCTCAGCAAAAATCTTATGGACCATGAAAAAAGTGTCTCCTTTGAAACAATTACATTTTATTAGATGATGTTAATGTTCATATGATGGTTTGTGCTAATAGCCATCAAAATTTTGAGGTCAGCTATGGAAATTTTTTCCAGGTATTGAACATTAACACACCAAGGGAATGTATATGGTTTAGATAGATGGCCAATGGAAATGATGACAGAAATCATGAGTTCTGTTCTCAGATCCTTCATTGGTACACTTGAGACATACAATTTTTTCTTTAGTTCTCTAGGTGTACTATGGATAAGTTAAAAGTGAATTTCAACACAACTATTATGATTTTCTATGTACCAATAATAAAAATTTGAATTTAAAATTAAATACAATGCATTAGTAATAAAAAAAGAAACACATATACATAAATATAAAAAACTATGTACAAAATCTATATAAAGAAAATTGAAGCTGGGTTCGGTGACACACGCCTGTAATCCCAGTGGTTTGGGAGGCTGAGGCAGGTGGATGGCAAGTACAAAGCCAGCCTCAGCAAAAGCTAGGCACTAAGCAACTCAGTGAGACCCTGTCTCTAAATAAATTACAAAATAGGGCTATGGATGTGGCTCAGTGGTCGAGTGCCCCTGAGTTCATTCCCCAGTACAAAGAAAAAAAAAAGCAAAACTGAAAGCCCTATGAAAGAACTCAAGCATCTAAATAGATATTTCATGTTCATGAAAAGGAAGATTTAATATAGTTAAGAAATCCCTTCTTCCTGACTTAATCTATAATTCAATATGCTCTCACTCAAAATCCCAGTAAATTTCTTTCTTTTTCCCTAGATATCAAGCAAACTAGTTCTAAAGTTTAAAAGATGAGGCAAATGATTTGAACTACCCAGCAGCACCAGTGGAATAGAAGAGCAAAGTTGAAAGACTGATACTACTTGACTTCTTAGTATGGAATTATAATAGTCAAGACCTTATTGTATTTGAGAAAGAACATATGCACTTGTTCAGTGGACACAACAGAGAAAGTCAGAAAGAGGTCCTCACAAATACAGTCAAATGATCTTTGATACAGGAGTCAACGCAATTCTAAAGAGAAAGAGCAGTCATTTCAATAAATGATGTTAAAACAACTGGACAGCCACATGCAAAAATGTTAATTTAGATATAAACCTCATACTTTCACAAGAGTAGACCCAAATATAAAATGCAAAACAATAAAACTCCTAGAAAATAACATATAACATACAAAAGACCAAAGAATCTTAAATTTGATGATGATTTTTTTTCATACAACACCCAAAGCACAATTCATGACAGAAAATTTGGTACATTGGAGGACATAGTTAAAATTTAAAATTTCTGCTTTGCAAAGACACCATTATGAGAAGCACAGGGAAACTGATAGATTGATTGGGAAAGTCATTGCAAAATATATCCAAGGATAGATTTGTATCCAAAATATTCGTAGAACTCTTAAACTCACCATTAAAAATAGATAGCTCAGTTTTTTAAATAGGCAAACACCTTAACAGACATCTCACAAAGATGTAGAGATATGCAGGTGTATCAATGGCAAATAAGCATATGAAACAATGGTTAACATCAAATTTTATTAGGAAATTGCAAATTGAAAGAAGAGTGAGATGCCAATATATACCTATTTGAATGGATAAAATCCGTAACACTGAGGATATCTATTGTTGAGGAAGATGAGAAGCAACAGAAACTCATTCATTGCTGACTGGTAAAAATTTAAAATAATAGAGGCAGCTTATATTATTTTAAATTTTTGCAACTTCTTACAAAATTAAACATGTTACTATATGATCCAGCAATCATGCTCTCTGACATCTACTCAAATAAGGTAAAAAAAAAAAAAAAAACCTTACATTTCTGTAAAAACCAGCATTTAAGTGTTTATGTGAGTTTTTTTTTTTTTTTGCATAATTGCCCAAACTTAGAGGCGACTAAATTTGTTTTTAGTGGCTAATGGACAAACAAATTGTGGTACATCCTTAGAATGTATTTATTCTGTGATAAAAGAAAATGAACTATCCAGTCTACAAAGATGTAGAGAAATTTGTGAATATAATGTTCAGTAAAAGAAGCCCATCTGAAACTGCATACTGCATGATACCAAATACCTAACATTCTGGAAAAGGTCAAACTATGGAAGCAGGAAATATCAGTGGTGCTCAGGGGTTTGGAGTAGGGAGGGTGGGAAGAAAGAATAGATGGAACACAGAAGGTATTCATGGTGGTAAACCTATTTCATATCATTCTGTCATCGTGGATACTTGTCATTATACATTTGTGAAAATCTATAGATTATAGAGCACAAAGAGTGAAACCTAATGAAAACTTGGACTTTAATAATATTGTATTAATATCAATTCATCAGTGTTCACAAATGTAGCACAAAATGCAAGATATACATTATACAGGAAACTTGTGTAGGTGAAGGGCTATATGAGAAGCTTCTGTTCTTTCTGAACAATTTTTCTGAAAACCTGAAAATGATTCAGAAATAGTTTATTGATTTAAAAAAATAATAATATAAAATTAAAATTTCACTTTATGCTCCAGAAATAGTTTACTAATCTAAAAATAATACAATATAATTTCAATTACATTTTAAAGATTTTTTTTTTTTTTTTTTTGCAAGCAGAACATAAGGGATTTTTAAAATCTGTCCAGGTAGAGACCATGTACTTGGTATTGTTGACATGTGAGTTGGGAATCAGAATTATCCAATTAAAAATGCCTTTCCTTGTAGTCAGGGAAGTTTTTCTCTAGAGTGTGTAGCTTTCAGGAAGTCTACTCTCCCTGCTCTTGAAGTTAGATTGCATATCAGTGTGTAGATAACAAACATTACTGGGTATGATTTAAATAAATATGAAATCCAGTTCTTGAGGGTTGGCAGTGACTGTGACATGATGATATCAAACATCCTCTGATGCCTTTCCTGAACCCCCTAGGCAGAATTACTTTTCACTGGCTTTTCATAAAAATTTGAATATTGAATTTTACTTGGAATATAATATTGCATACTTATACCAGGGCATATTTTATGTGTCTCTCCAACCTCACATTTAGTAGGCATTTGTACTAGTGTTCCATTAAAAATATTACCAGAAATAAATAGGTTAAACAATGTAAATATACTATCATAGGATGCTATAGTTTAGAAGCAGGACATGGGTCTCCTCAGCCCAATTCAGGTGTCAGCAGGGATTTCTTTATTCTGGGCTCTGGGCTCTGAGGGAAATTCTCTTTCCTTCCTCATTCAGGTGTTTGACAGAATTCAGATTCTTTGAGACTACAGGACTGAGGTCCTCCTTTCCTGGTTGGCTATCAGCTCAGAGCCCTTTGCACAGTCTTTGGATCACAGTCATCTTTAAAGCCAGCAAATGAGGTCAAGTTCCTCCCAGTTTGAATCTCTCTTGTCTCTTTTTATCTTCCATATTTTGACTGGCTTGTGCTTCTCTCTTTTATTAAAAACCCATGTGATGACCTTATGTTTTCATCAGCTTTTTCAATGCTGTGACTAAAAGGACTCAAACAGAACAACTATAGAGGAAGAGAAATTTATTTAGGGGCTCATGGATTCAGAGTCTATAGACAACCATATCCACTCCTCAGGGTTCAAGGTGAGGCAGAACATATTGGCAGAAGAGTGTGTGGCAGAGGGAAGTAGTTGACATGAGGATCAGAAAGCATAGAGAGGTTTCCACTTTCCAGATACAAATATATGCCCCCAAACCATGCTCACAATGAACCACTTCCTCCGGCCATACCCCACCTGCTTCCAGTTACCACTCAATTAATCCCATTGGGGATTAATTTACTGATCAGTTTATTTTTTTATTTATTTATTTTTTTTTTATTTTTATTTTTTTTATTGTTGGTTGTTCTAAACATTACATAGTTCTTGATATATCATCTTTCACACTTTGCTTCAAGTGGGTTATGAACTCCCATTTTTAGCCCATATATAGATTGCAGAATCACATCAATTACACATCCATTGATTTACATATTGCCATACTAGTGACTGTCATGTTCTGCTACCTTTCCTATCCTCTACTATCCCCCCTCCCCTCCCCTCCCCATCCCTCTTCTCTCTCTACCCCCTCTATTGACCTTCATTTCTCCCCCTTGTATTATTTTTCCCTTTCCCCTCATTTCCTCTTGTATGTTCTTTTGTATAACCCTGAGGGTCTCCTTCCATTTCCATGCAATTTCCCTTTTCTCTCCCTTTCCCTCCCACCTCTCATCTCTGTTTAATGTTAATCTTCTTCTCATGCTCTTTGTCCCTACTCTGTTCTTAGTTACTCTCCTTATATCAAAGGAGACATTTGGCATTTGCTTTTTAGGGATTGGCTAGCTTCACTTAGCATAATCTGCTCTAGTGCCATCCATTTCCCTGCAAATTCTATGATTTTGTCATTTTTTAATGCAGAGTAATACTCCATTGTGTATAAATGCCACATTTTTTTAATCCATTCGTCTATTGAAGGGCATCTGGGTTGGTTCCAAAGTCTTGCTATTGTGAATTGAGCTGCTATGAACATCGATGTAGCAGTGTCCCTGTAGCATGCTCTTTTTAGGTCTTTAGGGAATAGACCAAGAAGGGGAATAGCTGGGTCAAATGGTGGCTCCATTCCCAGCTTTCCAAGAAATCTCCATACTGCTTTCCAAATTGGCTGCACCAATTTGCAGTCCCACCAGCAATGTACAAGTGTACCCTTTTCCCCACATCCTCGCCAGCACTTGTTGTTGTTTGACTTCATAATGGCTGCCAATTTTACTGGAGTGAGATGGTATCTTAGGGTGGTTTTGATTTGCATTTCTCTGACTGCTAGAGATGGTGAGCATTTTTTCATGTACTTGTTGATTGACTGTATGTCCTCCTCTGAGAAGTGTCTGTTCAGGTCCTTGGCCCATTTGTTGATTGGGTTGTTAGTTATCTTATTGTCTAATTTTTGGAGTTCTTTGTATACTCTGGATATTAGGGCTCTGTCTGAAGTGTGAGGAGTAAAGATTTGTTCCCAGGATGTAGGCTCTCTATTTACCTCTCTTATTGTTTCTTTAGCTGAGAAAAAACTTTTTAGTTTGAGTAAGTCCCATTTGTTGATTCTAGTTATTAACTTTTGTGCTATGGGTGTCCTATTGAGGAATTTGGAGCCCGACCCCACAGTATGTAGATCGTAGCCAACTTTTTCTTCTATCAGATGGCGTGTCTCTGATTTGATATCAAGCTCCTTGATCCATTTTGAATTCACTTTTGTGCATGGCGAGAGAAAGGGATTCAGTTTCATTTTGTTGCATATGGATTTCCAGTTTTCCCAGCACCATTTGTTGAAGATGCTATCCTTCCTCCATTGCATGCTTTTAGCCCCTTTATCAAATATAAGGTAGTTGTAGTTTTGTGGATTGGTTTCTGTGTCCTCTATTCTGTACCATTGGTCCACCCGCCTGTTTTGGTACCAGTACCATGCTGTTTTAGTTACTATTGCTCTGTAGTATAGTTTGAAGTCTGGTATCGCTATACCGCCTGATTCACACTTCCTGCTTAGCATTGTTTTTGCTATTCTGGGTCTTTTATTTTTCCATATGAATTTCATGATTGCTTTCTCTATTTCTACAAGAAATGCCGTTGGGATTTTGATTGGCATTGCATTAAACCTATAGAGAACTTTTGGTAATATCGCCATTTTGATGATGTTAGTTCTGCCTATCCATGAACAGGGTATATTTTTCCATCTTCTAAGATCTTCTTCTATTTCTCTCTTTAGGGTTCTGTAGTTTTCATTGTATAAGTCTTTCACCTCTTTTGTTAGGTTGATTCCCAAGTATTTTATTTTTTTTGAAGATATTGTGAATGGAGTGGTTGTCCTCATTTCCATTTCAGAGGATTTGTCGCTGATATACAGGAATGCCTTTGATTTATGCGTGTTGATTTTATATCCTGCCACTTTGCTGAATTCATTTATTAGCTCTAATAGTTTCTTTGTAGAGCCTTTTGGGTCTGCTAGGTATAGAATCATATCATCTGCAAATAGTGATAATTTAAGTTCTTCTTTTCCTATTTTTATGCCTTTAATTTCTTTTGTCTGTCTAATTGCTGTGGCCAGTGTTTCGAGAACTATGTTGAACAGAAGTGGTGAGAGAGGGCATCCCTGTCTTGTTCCAGATTTTAGAGGGAATGCCTTCAATTTTTCTCCATTCAGAATGATGCTAGCCTGAGGCTTAGCATAGATTGCTTTTACAATATTGAGGTATGTTCCTGTTATCCCTAGTTTTTCTAGAGTTTTGAACATAAAGGGATGCTGTACTTTGTCGAATGCTTTTTCCGCATCTATCGAGATGATCATATGGTTCTTATTTTTAAGTCTATTGATGTGGTGAATAACATTTATTGATTTCCGTATATTGAACCAGCCTTGCATCCCAGGGATGAATCCTACTTGATCATGGTGCACAATTTTTTTGATATGTTTTTGTATCCGATTCGCCAGAATTTTATTGAGGATTTTTGCATCTAGGTTCATTAGAGATATTGGTCTGAAGTTTTCTTTCTTTGAAGTGTCTTTGTCTGGTTTAGGTATCAGGGTTATGTTGGCCTCGTAGAATGAATTTGGAAGTTCTCCCTCTTTTTCTATTTCCTGAAGTAGCTTGAAAAGTATTGGTATTAGTTCCTCTTTAAAGGTTTTGTAAAATTCTGCTGTATACCCATCCGGTCCTGGGCTTTTCTTAGTTGGTAGTCTTTTGATGGTTTCTTCTATTTCCTCAATTGATATTGGTCTGTTTAGGTTGTCTATATCCTCCTGACTCAATCTGGGCAGATCATATGACTTCAGAAATTTATCGATGCCTTCACTATCTTCTAATTTATTGGAGTATAAGGATTCAAAATAATTTTTGATTATCTTCTGTATTTCTGAAGTGTCTGTTGTGATATTGCCTTTTTCATCCCGTATGCTAGTAATTTGAGTTCTCTCTCTTCTTCTCTTCGCTAGCATGGCTAAGGGTCTGTCGATTTTGTTTATTTTTTCAAAGAACCAACTTTTAGTTTTGTCAATTTTTTCAATTGTTTCTTTTGTTTCAATTTCATTAATTTCAGCTCTGATTTTAATTATTTCTTGCCTTCTACTTCTTTTGCTGTTGTTTTGCTCTTCTTTTTCTAGGATTTTGAGATGAAGCATGAGATCATTTATTTGTTGGTTTTTTCTTTTTTTAAGGAATGAACTCCAAGCAATGAATTTTCCTCTTAGAACTGCTTTCAATGTGTCCCATAGATTCCGATATGTTGTGTCTGTGTTTTCATTAATCTCTAAGAATTTTTTAATTTCCTCCTTGATGTGTTCTATAACCCATTGATCATTCAGTAACCTATTGTTCATTCTCCAAGTGATGTATGCTTTTTCCTTCCTTCTTTTATCATTGATTTTCAGTTTCATTCCATTATGATCAGATAGGATGCATGGTATTATCTCTACTCCTTTATATTGTCTAAGCGTTGTCCTGTGACATAATATATGATCTATTTTTGAGAAGGATCCATGTGCTGCTGAGAAAAAAGTGTAACTGCTTGATGTTGGGTGGTATATTCTATATATGTCAATTAAGTCTAGGTTATTAATTGTGTTATTGAGTTCTATAGTTTCCTTATTCAACTTTTGTTTGGAAGATCTGTCCAGTGGCGAGAGAGGTGTGTTGAAGTCTCCCATGATTATTGTATGGTGGTCTATTAGACTCTTGAACTTGAGAAGAGTTTGTTTGATGAACATAGCTGCACCATTGTTTGGGGCATATATATTTATGATTGTTATGTCTTGTTGGTGTATGGTTCCCTTAAGCAGTATGTAGTGTCCCTCTTTATCCCTTTTGATTAACTTTGGCTTGAAATCTATTTTATTTGATATGAGTATGGACACTCCTGCTTGTTTCCGAAGTCCATATGAGTGATATGATTTTTCCCAACCTTTCACCTTCAGCCTATGTATGTCTTTTCCTATCAAATGCGTCTCCTGTAGGCAGCATATTGTTGGGTCTTGTTTTGAGATCCATTCTACTAGCCTGTGTCTCTTAATTGGTGAGTTTAAGCCATTAACATTTAGGGTTATTATTGAGATATGGGTTGTTGTTCCAGCCATATTTGTTTATTTATGTTACTAAACATGGTTTGTTTTCCTCTTTGATTATTCCCCCCCTTTACTGTCCTACCTCCCACTGTTGGTTTTCATTGTTATTTTCCATTTCCTCTTCCTGTAATGTTTTGCTGAGGATGTTTTGAAGAGATGGTTTTCTAGCTGCATATTCTTTTAACTTTTGTTTGTCGTGGAAGGTTTTAATTTCATCTTCCATCCTGAAGCTTAATTTCGCTGGATACACAATTCTTGGTTGGAACCCATTTTCTTTCAGTGTTTGAAATATGTTATTCCAGGATCTTCTAGCTTTCAGAGTCTGTGTTGAAAGATCAGCTGTTATCCTGATTGGCTTGCCCCTAAATGTAATCTGATTCCTTTCTCTTGTAGCTTTTAAAATTCTCTCCTTATTCTGTATGTTGGGCATCTTCATTATAATGTGTCTAGGTGTGGATCTCTTATAATTTTGCACATTCGGCGTCCTGTAGGCTTCTAGAATTTGGGATTCTGTCTCATTCTTCAAGTCTGGGAAGTTTTCTCGTATTATTTCATTGAATAAATTGCTCATTCCTTTGGTATGGAGTTCTATACCTTCCTGTATCCCAATGACTCTTAAGTTTGGTCTCTTAATGTTATCCCATATTTCTTGGATGTTCTGCTCATGGTTTCTTAACAGTCTTGCTGAGCTGTCTATGTTCTTTTCAAGTTGAAATACTTTGTCTTCATTGTCTGATGTTCTATCTTCTAAGTGTTCTACTCTACTGGTAGTACTCTCAATTGAGTTTTTAAGTTGGTTTATTGCTTCCTGCATTTCTAGGATTTCTGTTTGTTTGTTTTTTATAACCTCTATCTCCCTGTATAGTTGATCCTTTGCTTCCTGGATTTGTTTGTGTAATTCCTTGTCGAAGTGATCTTTCATTGTCTGATTTTGCTGTCTAATGTCTTCCTTGATACTCCAGATCATCTGAAGCATATATATCCTGAATTCTTTATCTGATATTCCATCTGCTGCAGCTGTTACCTCTTCTAAAGTTGAGCTGACCTGCATTGCTTGTAGTCCTTTCTTTCCTTGTCTTTTCATACTGCTTGCGTTTCTTTCTTCTTGGTGAAACTGTTGTGTTTTTGAAATTTTTTCCCCCCTATATATTTATATTGCTCTTGTATAGTTGAAAATTCTCCCTTGCAGGTGCGGGCAAGGGCTCTGCTCTGCCCCTCCTCCAATTGGTGTGAGGTGTCTACCACGCCCGCGGACCCCTGGGCCTGATCCGCTGGTCGGTTGCAGGTCTGCCTACCTTGCAGGTGGGGGCGAAGGCTCTGCCCTGCCCCTCCTACCACGCCCGGGGACCGCTAGGCCTGATCTGCAGGTTGGTCGCAGGTCTGCCCACCTTGTGGGCAAGGGTGTCAGTTCCGCTCCGACCCCACTCCAATTGGGGTCACTTGACCACCACACAGGCGAGCCGCTGGGCCTGATCTGGGCGCGGGCTAAGGCTCTGCTCTGCCCCTACTCCAGTTGGGGTGAAGTGTGTACCACGCTGGCAGGCCGCTGGGCCTGATCCACAGGTCTGTCGCAGGTCTGCTTACCTTGCCGGCGCGGGCGGTGGCTCTGCCCTGCCCCTCTTACCACGCCTGCAGACCACTGGGCCTGATCTGCAGGTTGGTCGCAGGTCTTCCTACCTTGCGGGCGCGGGCGGCGGCCCCTCTCCTCGCCTCTGGCTCGATGACAAAGCGAGAGAGACTCGGGTATCTGTGACTCACCCTCCCTACCAGGGGACCAACTGTGTCCGTCGCCGCTAGCACCGATGAAGTTTTCTCCTCGGCCGCTCTCCGATGACATCAGATCTCTGCCATGCTGGCATCCCCTGTTCTATGGCTGAATCCCATTTTCTTCTCTTCCAGTAGGCGGAGCTGTGCCCTCTGAGCTGAGCTTCTGCCCTCTATGTGCTGACAGAAATCCCTGTACGGTGGCTCCTGGGAGTCTCTCAATCCTGTTAGTCCAGAGCCCTTTCACTTATCCGGCCCCTCCCCCTGTTCCTCCTCCCAGCCAGCCAGCCAGGTCCTGTTCACCAGAGGCGGTTCCCCAAGGATCTGATTACACTTGCAGCCCCACCGCGTGTCCTATATCCCGAACGATGAACACCCTCTCTGTCATTCAATTAAGCCCCAGTGCTGTGGTGGGGTGATCTGGGAACCAACAGTTTAATTTTTCCGGACCCCTTTGGTGGGCACACCCCCAGAAACTGGCGGCTAAGATCTTGGGTGTCGCCGCTGGTGTTAAGGGGAGGTGTGGATCTGGAATCCCCTCTGCTTCCCTACAGACACGCCCCCGGTGGTTTCCTGGCTGCTTGTATCTGGAGGGGGTGGGAGTCACACACCTGCTAATGTGGATTCCGCTGGGAAGGAATTCTGTCGGCGGAACTCTGGTGATGTCACCACTCTGCTATGGCGGGCCCCGGGCTCCTTGCCAGAGTGTCCGAAGGGAGGGGTGGGACTGGTCTGTCTCTGGTTGGTTTCAGCTCCCGGTTCGCTATTTCATGAAGGCTTGGCGAGAGACCTCTTCCTAGAGTCCCTGCACCGCTCCTGCTGCGCTGCGCCTTGGAGGCTATCCGCCCTGACGCGGGGGCCGCGTGCAGGCAGCCGACAGTCGCCGAGTCGCGCGGGCAGCGGCTGGCAGGTCTGGACCTCTGTGCTGCGTGGCAGGGATTCACTCGTCTAGCGCAGACTGTCACCTCCAAAAATCCTTCCAATTCCCGGCCGGTCTCTCTTTAGTGGAATTTTGCTAGGAGTTTCTCAGCAGGTCATATCTAAGCGTATCCATGCGTCTCTCTGACCCCTTTGTTGAGGAGGTACTGAAAGCGCTGCCTCCCCTCTCGCCGCCATGTTGGATCCCTATTATTCTTACTGATCAGTTTAAAGGCTAGAACTCAATCACTTCTCCTCCAAACCTTCTTGCACTGTCTCACAGTAAACCTTTGGGGGACACCTCATATTCAAGCCATAACACCTTGAGACCACATGGATAATATAAGGAAATCTTCCTGAACTAAGCTCCACAAATGTAATTCCTTCTGCAAAATTCTTCTGCCATGTAAATGAACATTTTTATGGATATCTTTGTTGGTCATTATTCTCTTTAACACAAAAATTGACATAATTTAGTTGATTTTAAATTCATTTGGTCACCAAATAGGAATCATTTTATGGCGTGTCATTTAATATTATGTCCTGGGCTCTTATTTCCTAGCTGATTTTGCACACTTACAGTGAGATGTATTCTTTAGGAAAAAAAAAAAAGCAAAATAAGCTTAATATTCTAATGACATGGAGAATGCAGGTAAAATTCGGATTCATTTACTCTTATTTAGTATGACATTTATTTAGACATATTGACATTTCCTATTATATATCTAGAATTACAAGTTTTAGTAATATTTCTCACATATCATTTTATTATAAACATTATCCAAAACAATTAAAAATATACTTTCAAAAGCCACTCCTCAATTTATACCCAAAGAACTTAAATTCACCATACTACAGTAATGCAGACAAGTCAATATTTATAGCAGCTCAATTCACAATAGCTGAACTATGGAGTTAACCTAGATGTCCTTCAAAACATGAATGGATAAAGAAAATGTGGTATATATACTCAATGGAATATTACTCAGCTTTAAAAAAGAGTGAAATTATGACATTTGCCAGTAAAAGGAGTTGGAGAATATCATGCTAAGTGAAATAAGCCAATCCCAAAAAACCAAATGCCAAATTTTTTCTCTAATATGCAGATGCTATTGCACAATAAGGCAGTAGGGGCACTAGAGAAGAACAGCATTACCTTAGATTAGGTAAAGGAAAGTGAAGGGAGAGGAGAGAAGGGGATGTGGGGATAGGAAAGACAGTAGAATGAAGCAGACATTATTGCTTTACATATATATATGACTGCATGACTAATGTGATTCTACAACATGTACACCCAGAAAAATGAGAAATTATATTCCATCTATGTATGATATATCAAAGTGCATAAATGCATTCTACTGTCATGTCTAACTAATAATTAAAACAAATAAATTTTTTAAAAAGCTACTCAATATTATTATTTCATTGGAAACATTAAAAAATATTATATAAAACTATTACATTGAGTGAAAGCATGTAGGTTTTTCCCAGTTAAAAAAGCATGACTAGAATTATCATTTTTTTGCAAATAACCATGTGTTTTATTTTTAAACTATTTTATTTAGTGTATATTATTAAAATCTGTGTCAAAGAAGTTCTAAATGATAATTAAAAAATGTTCAACAATATAAATTCTTTCCTATACTTCTTTATTTTATAAAACAAGGTGCTAAAAGACAAAGAAGTAACCTAGAAATTATAGTGATTTTGACAATAAAAATGTGACATACTTAATATTTAAATAGCTTTTAAGGTCAATCAGAAAAATATCACTCTACTGTTTATCCAATATAAAAATTGGAAAGGCATGTAAACAGATTGCCTATAGAAGACATAAAGATAGTCAATAAAGTTGAAACAGTGCTTAAAGTGATAAATCAAAAATTAATTTACTACTTAATTCTTATTATGAATGATGAGTATGAGCCAATATAAAGTAATAAAAAGAATGTGGTGAAATCAAGAGATTTATTAATTATTATTAATTTAAATTGTTACAGCATTTTGGAAACTAACTTCATAATATTCTGCATAATACTCCGCATTTGTTATAAAATAAATATAAAATATCATTATGAACAATATCTCCCTAGTTTTATAATAGTGATATGAGTTTAACAGTTGTCTAGTTACTAAAATCTCCCTTATTTATAGTCTAATGTGGTATGTTCCTCATAAACATCATGGCCAGCAAGGAGTCCTGACCCTTTGTTAGGTTGATGATGAGACCCTATGCCATCAGACTGATGTTGAGGGCACAGTCTTCTGGATGGCCAAGTTCTCACAGGACTTCCAGTTCCAACTGCAAGCACTAATTAGAGTTAGAGGTAAGAATGGACACAAGACCACCTTCTTCTGACACCATATAACATTTCAGTGTTTTCCATAACCATCCCAATCTTGACAATTCATAGGAAGACTCCCAGAACTCACTGAAAACTAGTATATTCATAGAAGTAGTTAATTACTAGGAGAGGATACATTAAATCAGTCAAGAAAAATTATACAGGGCAGAGACCAGAAGCATCTCAAATGTAGTTTTTTTTATCCTCTGAATACATTGCCTTCCTGGCAGTAAGATGGGATATATCCAGGTATAACATCAGTTTAGTGAGTAAAGTTCATCTGAACTTCAGTGCCCAAAATTATGTGGGCATGATTGATTGATTGATATGCCACATGGTCTGCAGGGATTTCCATGATTAACTCTCATTGGGAAAATTCCAAGGGTTTTGGAAGTTATCTTCCAGGAGCCGCGACAAAGACCAAACTTCTCTTTGGGTAACACCAATTTTTCTACTATACACCCTGTGATGTTTTGTTCTTCTTTGGATGGTTAAATTGTCCTTTCATTCTGTGTAGGATGCTAATAGAACTTGAAAATATGTGAAGCAAAAACTGGTAGTCTCAAATAGAGAATCTGAAATTATTCTTGGAGACATTAACACATTTGCCTTGTAATAAAAAATGTAGACTAACTCAACAACAGTATTAGCTGACTCCACTGAAATTATAAACTCTACACCTAAAAATAGAAGAACACATGTTTTTTTAAAAAACATTTGAGACATAAACAAGAGGGATCTTATACTGGGGTGAAAAATAAATCTCAAAATTTAAATTAAATGATTTTAAAGAATAGTATAAAAGAAATTTAAGAATCATACAAAAATCTGTTCTCTGTCTATAATAATTAAACTAGACATCAATAGCAGAAAAATATATAAAAGATTTCCAAATATTTGAAATTTATATAACATATTTCATAACATACTTCCATAAGGAAGTCAATATAAAAAATCAGAAAATATTTTTAATTGAATGAGTATGAAGCACTACCATATCAATCTGTTAGAAGTAATATATAGGATAAAATACTTACATTACAAAATATTAAAGATTTCCAACCAATGAGGTAAGCCTCTGCCTTAGTCAACTTTCCATTGCCATAACAAAATATCTTAGATAATCAACTTCTAAAGAGGAAATATTTTGGCACACAGTTTTGAAGGTTTGAATCCATGGTCAGTTTGGCCTGTTGCTTTGGGATGCAATGATGCCACACATCATAGTAGCCCCACATGGCAGAAGGAAATGCCCACCTTGTGGTAGTCAAGAAATAAAACAAAAGAGAGACAGGAGGGGACCAGGGTCTCAATATCCCCTCCCCATGGCTTAATTTCCTTCTTTTAAGCCCTAACTCTCAAGGATCCACCACCTCTCAGTAGCACCAAACTCTCAACACGTGGATCTTTGTGGGACACTTATCTATATCATAACAACTTCCATCTTAATGATGATACTAGAGAAAAGATAGAAATGTAGATCAATGGAACAGAATAGAAAATAGAGGTTTCAATAACAGACCTTTGCATAGGTAGCTTTAAAAAAGAAAGAAAACAAAGGTGAGGAAATACTTTCATGGAAAAAAAATTTATTAACCAATGGATTTAGTCAATTTGAACATTTTCATGAAGAACAATAAACTTTGACCAATATCTTATACAACAAGCAAAATTTACTCTAAATGTATCATAGACCTATCAATACAAACAAAATTATAAAACTTCTATGAGAAAACAGGAGATAACCTTTGTGACTTTGACTTGGGCAAAATATTTTAGATAGAACACAAACAAGTGCAAACCAAATCAGAAAATATCAATATATTGTACTTTTTCAAAATTTAAAATAAAAATTTTTGTTCTTTTCTAAGGCACTGATAATATAATAAAAAGACAAGTGCCATTCTAGGCTGAAACAGTCACAAAATTTTTATCTCATGAATAAATGTTAGTCAAAAGATAAGGAATTTTCACAACTTCTTTTAAGATTCTTCTCCAAAAGATGGAGTATTGAAAGGAAAAGGATATTTCTAGGGTAGAGAAACCTAGAAAAGACTGCCTTCCCCAGGTGGTCAAGGTAGAAGTCACATGAGATTCTAATATAGTTAGGTTTTTAAATATCATCTAAATAATTTTATATTCATTTTTTTCTGCACTCTCATCTTTACTTTGAGTAATTGTTTTTATGGTTTTAGTTTTTCTATTATCTTGGGAATAATGCCCTTTTAATATTTTAAAAATATAGTTGCCATAATGTAACAGGTATGCTTGGATTTTCAAAATTAAATATTAATTTTTATTACCCTCACACAAGGCAATATAAAGAACTTGAAATATTTTATATCTGTTTTTCTTACCTGCTGACTTTTACATCATTGTGTTCAAGTATTTTAGTAAGTTATATTTTAAAATCCAGATTATATTATTGTTGTTTAATGTACATGTTAATCATTTATGTTTTCCCAGATTCTTACCAGTTTTTTCTGCTGCATCTTTGTTTCCTTCTGCATTTCTCAGACAGATTCCATGCTGTTATGGTTTAGATATGAGGTGTCCCCCCCAAAATCACTTATGAGACAATACAAGAATATTCAAAGGTAAAACAACTGGATTGTGAGAGCTGTAACTCAGTCAGTGGACTCATCAGTGGAATTGACTGGGTGGAACTGTAAGTAGATAGGGTGTCACTGAAGGTAGTAGGTCACTGGGGGTGTGCCTTTGGGTTTTATGTTTGTCCCTGCTGAGTAGTGGAGCTCTCTCTTTGCTTCCTAGATGCCATGTCCTGAACTTTTTCCTTCCACCACACCATTCTGCCATGATGTTCTGTTTCACTTCAGGCCCAAAACAAAGGAGTTCCCTCAACGGTGAACTGAGCCTATAAAACCATGAGTTAAAATAAGCTTTTCCTGTTCTAAGTTGGTCTTGTCAGGTCTTTTGGTCACAGTAATGCAAAGCTGACTAAAACATACATGTAATATATTTTTCTTTCTACATGCAGAATATCATTCATATATATGTATATATATATATATATATATATATATATATATATATAATAGTCTGCTGGTCATGATTTTTCTCTTTCTCTCATTTGTTAATAAATACTTTTAATCTTTGTAGTTTCATTAAGTGTAGAATTCTTGTTCTGCATTTATATTCTGTCAGCACTTTAAATATATAATTTTATAGCCTTCTGGCTTTCATTATTTCTTTTGAGAAGTCAGTTGTCAATCTTGTTCTTTTTCATTTGAAGATCATCTGTTTTTATTGGATTCCTATATGATTTCCTTTTGCTGCTGATTTTTAGCAGTATTAACTTGAGCATAGCTTTAAAAATAATCTTCAAGGGATTCATCTGGAATTTGGAGTTTGTAGCTTACTTTCTCTTATAAGTATTGAATATTTTCATACATTTTTCTTCAACTCTTTATTCTGACTTTAAAAAAATTTCTATTTCTGGGGTTTTAACTCACATATTTTATATTTTTAAATATAAATAAATTATATATTTCCTGAAACCACTAAATATTTTAGTCTAGATCATTTTTAAGATTTGTTTTTGTTTATGTTTTTCTTAATTCTGTTAATGCCCTTCTAAATTAAAATCCAGTATACTAATTCTTTATTTTGCTGTCTTCAATCTGTTGATAAATCAATCAATTGAATTTTAATGCAATTCCTATTTTTACTTGATCTATTTTTTGTGATATTCAACTCTTTATCTAAATTATTACCTTTAAAAATATTAAATACACTTAGTTAAAACTATATGGCAATACCTGGAATATTTGCAAGATTATTGTTATTGCCAGTTACTTTAGCTATTTTTTACTCATATTCTATTGTTCCTTTATGTGCCTTTTCATGTTTTTATCATGTACTAGACATTTGATAGCATTGTAGCATTGACTCAAATTTAATTATTCAAAGGGTCCACTGCCCTTGGATATATAGCACTGAATTAAGGATGGAACATTATCTAAGCAGGGCTAAACCTTCTTTCTCAAGTGTTTTTTTTTTTCCAGTTTGGGAAAATTAAGGATTTCTTTCTTTTTTATTTTTTTTTCTAATGGAGTAGTAGTAGTACATTGGAATTTTGCATCAGGTTTTTTCAATCTATCTGATCACCATATCATGAGACTCTAAGAAGTAACCATAATTAATCAAGGTCAAGAGATGAAAAGAGTTGCATAGTCCTAATTACATCCTGTTTAATGTTCTTATGAGCCATATCTGCATTAACCATTTATACACCATTTGCCTGGCTCAAAATAGTTTTTTTTTTTAAATTTAGACACTTTTATGTTGTTTTCTGTCACTGTCAATTAATGTCTCATTCACTGATTAAATTAAGGCACAAGGGGAGGTTTAATGGTCACAAAAGTAGCTGGAAGAGTTTTGACTAGAGGCAAGAAGACAAACAGAGAACTATTAAAAAATGGTGATGTTCTAAATCACTGGCAATGGGAATAGAAGTAGAAATAGTGTATGAGTGTCAGAGTTCTGTATTAGAAATAGAAAGAAAACTTACTGGGTGAAAAATTTGCAATGATGACTTATCTCCTTTAGCATCTATATAAATGAAGAATGAAACATTCACATTACTGTTCATTACTTTCTTGAAATTAGACTGTGTACAAATACTAATTCTTTTTTTAATTTTTATTGTTGGTTGTTCAAAACATTACATAGTTCTTGATATATCATATTTCACACTTTGATTCAAGTGGATTATGAGCTCCCATTTTTACCCCATATACAGATTGCAGAATCACATCAGTTACACATCCATTGATTTACATATTGCCATACTAGTGTCTGTTGTATTCTGCTGCCTTTCCTATCCTCTACTATCCCCCCTCCCCTCCCCTCCCCTCCCCTCCCCTCTTCTCTCTCTACCCCCTCTACTGTTATTCATCTCTCCCCCTTGTATTATTTTTCCCTTTCCCCTCACTTCCTCTTGTATGTAATTTTGTATAACCCTGAGGGTCTCCTTCCATTTCCATGCAATTTCCCTTCTCTCTCCCTTTCCCTCCCACCTCTCATCCCAGTTTAATGTTAATCTTCTTCTCATGCTCTTCGTCCCTACTCTGTTCTTAGTTACTCTCCTTATATCAAAGACATTTGGCATTTGTTTTTTAGGGATTGGCTAGCTTCACTTAGCATAATCTGCTCTAATGCCATCCATTTCCCTGCAAATTCTATATGATTTTGTCATTTTTTAATGCAGAGTAATACTCCATTGTGTATAAATGCCACATTTTTTTTAATCCATTCGTCTATTGAAGGGCATCTAGGTTGGTTCCAAAGTCTTGCTATTGTGAATTGTCCTGCTATGAACATCGAAGTAGCAGTGTCCCTGTAGCATGCTCTTTTTAGGTCTTTAGGGAATAGACCGAGAAGGGGAATAGCTGGGTCAAATGGTGGTTCCATTCCCAGCTTTCCAAGAAATCTCCATACTGCTTTCCAAATTGGCTGCACCAATTTGCAGTCCCACCAGCAATGTACAAGTGTACCCTTTTCCCCACATCCTCGCCAGCACTTGTTGTTGTTTGACTTCATAATGGCTGCCAATCTTACTGGAGTGAGATGGTATCTTAGGGTGGTTTTGATTTGCATTTCTCTGACTGCTAGAGATGGTGAGCATTTTTTCATGTACTTGTTGATTGATTGTATGTCCTCCTCTGAGAAGTGTCTGTTCAGGTCTTTGGCCCATTTATTGATTGGGTTATTTGTTATCTTATTGTTTAACTTTTTGAGTTCTTTGTATACTCTGGATATTAGAGCTCTATCTGAAGTGTGAGGAGCAAAAATTTGTTCCCAGGATGTAGGCTCCCTATTTACCTCTCTTATTGTTTCTCTTGCTGAGAAAAAAACTTTGTAGTTTGAGTGAGTCCCACTTGTTGATTCTGGTTATTAACTCTTGTGCTGACTGTGTACAAATACTAATTCTTTAATTCAAAATATTTAACCTCTGGATAGATCACCTACATTGGCAATTTTACTTTCACATTTTTTAACATTGTTTTATCTGAATGCTAAAATATGTGCATTGCCCCCACTAAACAAAGAAACTGTCAATCTGAATCCCAGTAGATGTGGCAAATTCATTTATCATTGCAAGTAATGGTATAAATATAATTTGTATTTTTCTAAAGAATCTATTTCAGTTTTTTTAATGTAATCAGCTGCCTTCCTCTTTAGTTTAAGGTATGTGTGACCAGGAAGACCTTTCCAAAATAGGGTTGTAAAAGTGCTTAGATAACAGATCATTCTGCCCAAACTAGAATACATGCAAGGAGGTTGTGATAGACATCTTGCCAGAGCCCAGTGTTTCTAGATAAACACTTCTGGTCCTGGATGATTTTAAAACACATATCTGCTTTCCTGTGTTTCTTCTATTCACTATTATTGTTGAATCCAAATCTAAAATTGGAATTTGTGGCAGAGGAGCAACTTGTTCTCCACAAAGGGTTATCAAGGCCATAATATGCAGTTTTCCTCTTTCCAGAGACTTAATTGTACTAGTAATCTCACAATTTACTTTGAATTGTGAGAAATAGGGTAAAAAAAGAAAGAACAACAAGAAGAATGAATTGAGTTGTGAAACATGGAATTGTTATGTCATAACTGTAGTATTTCTCATCGGAAAATCTCTTCCCTAGCTATGGGAAAAAATAAAGATTGCTCAGAAAAAAATCAGAAGGAATGAGACCCTTCTCCCCTCTTTTCTCTCACATCTTTGCAGAGAAAAAGAAGCAAAGAACTCCCATGTCAGAATGAATCACCCGACTGGAATTCACACACAGCATAAGATGAGCTGACTCCAGGCTACAAAAAGCCAGATGCAAACATCGAAGTTAAAGCACATTTCTTAAAAGGCAACTTACATTCAGCCACATCCCACTCACTCTTTCCAAACCCTGGTTTGTGTCTTGTCACCTATCCTATAAACAAAGCAGTAGCATTCATAGAGATAAATAGCAATAAGTAAAGACCGAACCAGGAAACTGGTTGGGCAAAGGAAAGACAGACAAATCTTGTGTGCTTGAAGCCAAGAATTAAAAACTTACAATTATGCACACTGAAATGTGGGAAGATTCCTCAAACCTTGTTAAGAGGAGTTCAAACATATTTCCATAAGCACTGATGCCAAGAGAGTTCCAAAGTCATCTGGTTGATGCTATGTGCTATATGTTCCATCAGTTGCTGTGCTATCCAGGCTGGAGGGAAAATATGAAAGTTACATCTGGCAAGAATAGAGCAAATCCCCAGGGGGTCTGTATTAAGGTACCATTCAACTAGCAGGTATCTCCACATTTGCATAGAGTAACACTTAACTCCAAGTGTTTTATGTTAAAAGAACATATATGTAAATTCCAAACTCATAAATTGTTGATTGCTTGATAATTGTTCCATTTTTAGACACATTTTTCTTATTGCAAATGTGATGAATGTACACAATAGAACATTTAAAAATACAACTATACACAAACACAGAAAAATATGAAAGTCACCCCTATGATCTTATTTATTATACTGTTTTTAAAAAAGTCAATCTAAGTGCAATTATTTTTTACAAAATTAGGTTCATTATTTGCAATACCTAAGCATAAGGTGTTTTAAAATAATAGTGGGAGAAGGGTTTCCAAATGTAGCAATAAATATGAATAAGTTTCTAAATCAAAGGAGTGAGTAAAGACATGTTTCAACAGAAATCATTGGCAAATGGGGAAAAATTAATAAAAAGTTTAAAAGAACCCAGAAAGATTTTTGGCTTTATATAATCAGATTGGTTCATTCTTCATGAGAGTTTTAATAAATCTTGATTTTCCTTTTATCTGGGTGTGTTTTTGTCTTAAATATTTAGAGTTTTTTAATTGAGCTCTGATATTTAAATATCTCTGATTGAAGCCTACATTGCAAGTAACACACAGAAATTTGAAATATAACATGAATCAACAAATGCAAGTTGTTAAGTCTGGCTGAATTGTGAGCATTGGCAGGACTTAAAGTTGGAAAGATTTAGGAAAGTATGTAAATCAGGAGGGGCTCATAAACCACGTCAAAATATTGTTTTATATTTGAAGCTGTTGAGGAGACTTAGGTAAAGAAGGGACATGAATGTGTTTGTTTGAAAAAAACATCTTCTGAGTGTCAAATGAATAAGAGACCAGGAGACTGGAACATGGTACTAGGAGACTGGAACTAGATTAGGTGCCGTAGTCCAGATCCCCACTCCTCCAACAGACACAACCCATAACAACCAAAATGAGGATCTACCTGATAGCATCACCAGAGATACAAGGTTGGAGGCAGATTGGAGGAAAATTTTATATTAGAAATAATAAAACTTGGACTGAGGATGTAGCTCAATTGATAGAGCACATGCCTAGCATGAATGAGGTTCTAGTTTGGGCCCCCAGCACTAAAAAAAAAAGAAACAGAGTGAGAAGAAGGAAGAAGGAAGGAGGAGGAAAAGGAGAGGAAGAGAAATACTTGAAAAATTGTTATGTGAATCTTTCAGAAGAAGCCAGAAGAAAATTTTTTTATTTATTTTTTATTTTTTAATTGATTTTTTAAAAAATAAATGACAGCAGATTGCAATTCTTATTACACATATACAGCACAATTTTTCATATCTCTGGATGTATATAAAGTATGTTGACACCAATTTGAGTCTTCATATGTGCACTTTGGATAATGATGTCCATCACATTTCACCATCCTTGCTGACCCCTTCCCCTTCCTTTTCCCTCCCACCCCTCAACCCTATCTAGAGTTCATTTATTCCTCCCATGCTCCCCTCCTCTACTCCATTATGAATCAGCCTCCTTATATCAGAGAAAACATTCAGCATTTGTTTTTTGGGGATTGGCTAACTTCACTCTCTTCTCCAATGACATCCATTTACCTGCAAATGTAATGATTTTATTCTCTTTTATTGCTGAGTAAAATTCCATTGTGTATATATGCCACATTTTTTTTTTATCCATTCATCTACTGAAGGGAATCTAGGTTGGTTCCATGGTTTAGCTATTGTGAATTGTGCTGCTGTAAACATTGATGTGGCTGTGTCCCTGTAGTATGCTGATTTTAAGTCCAAGAAGGAAAGGTTTTATGTAAAGAGATGGTGATTTCAACTTCAGATAAGATTTTGGGACATCTGTGACAGTAACTGGTCTTAAATATATAATTGTATTTCTGGGTATTTATTATTATATATCATAACTAAAAAGTTTCTTCTCAGCAAAAGAAACAATCTGTGAGGTGAACAGAGAGCCTACATCTTGGGAGCAAATTTTTACCCCCTCACACATCAGATAGAGCACTAATCTCTAGGGTATATAAGGAAATCAAAAAGCTAGGCACCAAAAAACAAATAACCCAATCAATAAATGGGCCAAGGACCTGAAGAGACACTTATCAAAAGATGATATACAATCAATCAACAAATATATGAAAAAATGTTCATCATCACTAACAATTAGAGAAATGCAAATCAAAACTACTCAATCATCTCACTTTAGTCAGGATGGCAGCTATTATGAAGAAAAACAACAATAAGTGTTGGTGAGGATGTGGGGGAAAAGGCACACTCATACATTGCTGTTGGGACTGCAAATTGGTGCAGCCAATATGCAAAGCAATATGGAAATTCCTTGGAAAACTGGGAATGGAACCACCATTTATCCTATCCCTCTCCTTGGATTATACCCAAAGGACTTAAAAACAGAATACTACAGGGACACATCCACATCAATACTTTAGCTGCACAATATACAATAGCTAAACTGTGGAACCAAACAAGATGCCCCTCAATAGATGAATGGATCAAAAAATGTGGCATATATACACAATGGAATACTACTCAGCAATAAAAGAGAATAAAATCATGGCATTTGCTGGTAAATGGGTGGCATTGGAGAAGATAATGTTAAATGAAGTTATCTCATCCCAAAAAATCAAATGCCAAATATTTTCTCTGATATAAGGAGACTGACCCATAATGGGGTAGGGAGGGGAAGCATGGGAAGAATAGACAAACTTTAGATAGGGCAGAGGAGTGGGAGAGGAAGGGAGGGGGTAGGGGGTTAGCAATGATGGTGGAATGTAATAGACATCATTATCCAAAGTACAAGTATGAAGACATGAATTGGTGTCAACATACTTTATATACAACCAGAGATATGAAAATTTGTGATCTGTATGTGTAATAAGAATTATAATGCATTTCGCTGTCATGTATTTAAAATTAAGATCAATTAAATGTTAAAAATATTCTAAATGCTTTTTACATCCTAACATTTAATCCTCAATACAAGTCACACCCATTTTGTAGATGATAAAAATCCAAGTAGAGAAGTGACTTCCAGTGATTGCACAGCTAGAAAATATTGGCACCATCAAGTAAATCTGTCGCTCTCATCCCTGAATCTGTGTTCTTAAGCACAACACTGTGCTTACTAAAGAAAAACAAAGAATGGAAAAATGAGTTTTGTAAGTATGACAAAATGTAGTTGAAGAGTTCAGGCCAGAGATCTCTTATTTTCTCTTAAATATATGAAGTAAGTTACATGTTACAAGAAAGCTAAGAAGGAAAGGGAGATTTTTCCACTGTATTAATTTGCTTGGGCTGCCATAACAAAAGCACCACAGGCTGGGTGCTTAAAGAACAGATTAATTGCTCCACAGCTCCGGAGCCTGGAGGTCCAAGGTCAAGTTGACAATAGAGATATTTCTCCTGAGGCCTGACTTCTTGGCTTTTAGATGGCCTCCTTCTTCATTTTTCCTCACGTTTTCCTTATCTGTGTGTCTGTGTCCCTACCTTTTCTTATGAAGGCACCAGTCATTATGGATTAGGGCCCAATCTCATGACTTCATTTTAACTGAAGTACTCATTTTTAATGCCCTCTCTTGAAGTTCAGCGAGCCCTCCTTATCTACAAGTTTTGTATTTACAGACTCAACCAACTATGGATCAAAAATAGCTTTTTAAAAAACTGTGTCTATACCAAAAAGATACACATTTTTTTCCTTGTCTTTATTTGTAAACAATATAGCATAGCAATAATTCACATAGCATTTATATTATATTTGATATTTATTATAAGTAATGTAAAGATGATTTAAATCCCATGAAAAGCTAAGTGTAGGTTATTTGCAAATACTATGCCATTTTATATAAGAGACTTGAGCATCTGGAGCATTCTGGAACTAATGCTCCCACCTCTGTTCTATTGGATAGCCACACATTCAAATTTAAGTTACTTGGATTTGGGACTTTAACACATGAATTTTGAGAGGGCACAGGTCAGCCTATAACCCTTATAAAACTTTGGAATAACTGCTGTGAAGGAAGTCTCAGCCCACATATACACATACTTGAGTAGTACAAAGCCTAGTTGAGTTTAAGAGTCACAAATTTGTAGCAGGCCACGTAGTTGATAAACAAGAACAGATGGAACAGATAATTGGAGTGGTCCACTTAGGTGGGAGTGTACAGTAGGTGTCCTTGGGTGACAAGGTACTGGGATGGCATAGGATTCAGGAAATCCTCCTCATGAGAAGACTATGGAAACAAGTGAAGAGATGTGTAATACACTGGAAGAAACACAAGAAATTAAAATGCCAAGAACCATTGGTATTATGTGTAGATTCCCTAAGAATGGAAGAACTAGAGAACTGTAAAGAACTGTTTGTATTCAGAGAATGGGCAGTTAAGTTGTTGTTGTTGTTGTTGTTGTTGTTATTATTTTGGAACAAGGGATTGAACACAGGGTGCTTTTCCACTGGGCCACATCCCCAAACCCTTTTTATATTTTACTTGGAGACAAGGTCTCCCAGAATTGCTTAGGGCCTTGCTAAATTGCTGAGGCTGGCTTTGAATTTGGGATCCTCCTGTCTCAGCTTCCTGAGCCCCTGAGATTACAGGCATGTGCCACCAGTTCAGTTTTAATGGCTAGCACAATCCCTGATGATAATGAGATCAAAGTTAAGGTCATCACACTGTGTTGAAGCTGAGATCAGGACCTATGAGTCAGGATGTTAACCATGTAATATCATGTGGATATTGATGTTGTCTGGGATGTTATTCAGACTTCTCTGTGAATAGGAAGAAGAGATGAGAAGGTTGGTAGCTGGTATATTTTGGCATGATTTTCAAAAGAAGAGTTATTTGGGCCCTTATAATATTTATATTGGTGTAAATCAAACTAGGGTCACCATAGTCCTTTGAATATTGATATTGACCAGGTAACTATATCCACACAGGGCCCATACCCCAACAACATGGCCAGATACTATAGTCCTTGATATTTATCATATAAGAATTGCTCAGATAAAACCTAATCCACAACTGTGGTATACTGATGAAGACTTTAGGCTCTGAATCCAGACTGCTTAAGTTAAAATCCAGCCATAGAATCCCTGACCCAGGCAGGAAAGTCACTCAACATTCCTGGATTTCCTTCTCCTTGTCTGTGAAATAGAAATAGTATTGGTTATTTCTGTTTCACATTGGAGGGCTTTGAAGATTACTGAGATAATTCATATCAAGCACAGAGATCAGCACTCGGTTCACACAGGTACACAATCCTTTTTTTTGCTCTTGTTATTTAAAAGCCTTCTTCACATTCAACACTATTCACTATCCATATTTGCCTCTTATCAAATTGCATAATAGTTGTTTGTTTGAACCTCTATATCTCTTTGAAGCTGTGAGCTCACTTTGGCACCTGGGTTGTTCATCCTGAAAAAAAAAAAAATCCAAGTACCTGCTGCACAGTAGCACTTGAGAGCAGTTTGTTAAATAGATTAATGAAAAAATGAGAGTTATTTTTTCAGTATGTGGATGAACAACATAATAGTGACAGGGGAAAGCAGTTCTAAGCTATCCCTGTCCACCTCCTCATATGAAAGCCTTGTTCGCAAAGCCTTCTTTGAAATGGAGTTTAATTTCTACAGAATAACAGATATTTGTTAATTTAAAAAGTTGTTAATTTAAAAAATCTTTTTGAAATTTGTTAATTAATTTTTTTATTTATAAACATTAGACTTGGCTATGGAAATATATTTCATGTCTCTACTAATGTATTTATAAAAATTATATTCCTCAGCATATCAATCATCTATTTTTGTGGAACAAGTACCTCAAAATCATGAGGCTACAATAGCATTTATTTTCTCTGTATCTGTGGGTCTGCTGTGGGTTGGGGGATCCACAGATATAGGCTGGGCTCAGCCAGGCTCTTCTGCTCCCAGCCAAGGGTCCAAATTGACTTATCTTCCCTGATCCTTATGACCTGGGCTCTGGTCTGCTCCATACATAATCATGCCTAGAGGAACCTCTTCTTATGGAAGACAGCAGAGGTTCCATTTGGCAAGTCAATGATACAAACACATTTTAATCTCCTGCTTATGTCAGACTTCCTTATCTTCAAAAAAGTCATGTAGCCAAGTCCAAAATCAATGCATGGGGAAGTACCCTCTACTTCTGAGGGGGTGAAATACAAAGTCACTCTGTAGATGGTGGAGATATAGGGAGGAGAGGTGAATTGTGACATATTTTTGGCCTATCCCAGGTTCCTGGTCCCAAATTACTCTTAGATCCTTGGCCAGCAAAAAACAAAACAAAACAAAACAAAAAAAGTTTTTTCTACATACTCGAATACATGTCAGTAAGCATTGCATTTTTAGGACAATCTTCAGCATGTTTGAGGTTATAAAATCTTTCAAGCTAGAAATAACCAAAGATGAATAAATTAGACCTCTGGAAGCTCTATCCAGTTTCAAAAAAATAAAATTTAATGGTGGTCTCCTTAACCCACAGAGAACCCAACCTTCCATCCCCTCAATATCCTACTAAATCCAAAGATCACTGCCAATCAGTTTTGCAAGATACACTATAAACACCCAAGTAGCCCATATACTAAGTTGCACAATATTTATTTAGCATCTAATTTTTTTCTGAATTATGGGGACAGATATAAAATGTGAATAAACTGGACATTTACTGATAAGAATGTATGGCACAGTGGGAAGTTGAATCATGGACCCCAAAAGGGATGGATGTAACATTTACTCCAATGCAACCCTGAGAATTGACCATTTCACAGCAAGACAGTTAATCCCTGAGTTTCCTCACCTTTAAAATAGGGATGCATCAAATAAAATATTTCCTTATTATAAATATGAAGCCCAAATGCATTTATTTATAAGCAAAATTTTTACCAATACCATACATATAAATGTAGTTTTATGGCTGTTGTTTGATGGAAACAATAATACCTTTCATAGAAGACTGTGTATGGTTAATCTGTATCACAGTGAATAAAGAATTTCACAGCCTTTCCCTTTAAATACAAAACTGAAAAGCTGAAACAGATACACCCTCACTGAAAGCTACACTTTTTAAAATTCTCATTATTTAAAACAGGATACCTCCTTTTTATATATTTTTATTTTCTGAATACAAATTGGCAAAAACTATATTCGTGTGTGTGTGTGTGTGTGTGTGTGTGTGTGTGATGCACTTTAAAAGACCTTCAGTTGGACTCCTGGCTTGTTCCCTTGGGGAAAGCAAACATGGATGGTATCTGTCCCTGTTTGTCAGAAATAGGAAGATTGGTAGTGAAACAGTCTGGACAGGCCCTGGGGAGTGAGCAGGGCACTGAAGGGCAGAATCTCTGCCCTAACACACAGGACCTGACAGAGTAGTGACTTCTGCATTCCTTTGAACTGGGACATCCTAAGGACACTGGATTGAGCGATTTTGAGACAAGCTCATTCCAGGTTACCATAGGGGATCTGTGTATTGTTTTTAAGCAAGTGAATAAAAATCAGCTCTATTTTGTAAGAGTACTTAGGATACTCCACAATCATTTCTTTATTAAAGACTGCTGGATTCTCAGTCAAAAGAAACTCAAAAGAATAACAAAGCTATTTTCCAGAATACTGACCTTCTTTTAGGTACTATTTATTTATTAAAATGTAGATACTAGTTTCCTTACCTTTACATAGAAAATGCAAAAGTCAAAAAGAGTTTGGGTAGCTACAGATGAAAGTCAATCCCCAGACACACAGGTGTAAGAGCTGGGATTTAAAGCTGGGTCTGGGGATAATAGAATGAGTCTTTTCTGTATAAGATCTCACCCTGGCCACTAAGTGAAGGGCATTCCATTCTTGTCTAACAAGTGACAAAATGAAATAAAACTGTGCGTTAAAAAGGACATCACTACCTCTGTCTTGTCCAGATTATCAAATACAAAAGTCCCTGGTATTCTTTTTACTTTTAGTGGGGATACTTATTTACCTTACACCGAGGTCTGGGATCCTAACTGGTAAAATATACGACAGAATTTGCACATTTCTTGCCAGAATAGACAGCTAATAAGGATGGAGATTGTGCTGGTTAATTTTATTTTTTTTTCAACCTTTCCAACTCTCTTTATTTTTTTATTTTATTTTTTTAATTTTTTATTGTTGGTTGTTCAAAACATTACAAATTTCTTGATATATCATATTTCACACTTTGATTCAAGCGGGTTATGAACTCCCATTTTTACCCCATATACAGATTGCAGAATTACATCAGTTACACATCCATCGATTTACATATTTTAGATGTTAATTTGAATAAGTTAAGGGATATTCAGATAACTGACAAAGCATTATTTCTGAATATGTTTGTAAGGATGTTTCCAGAACAGATCAGCCCTTGAATCAGTAGAACGAGTAAGGAAGATCTACCCTAACCAGTGCAGGCAGGCTCCAATCAATTAAAAAAAAAAAAAGGTAAGTTCAAATTCTCTTCTGTATCTAGGGCATGCCACACCTCTTTGTCTTCCTTAGACATTAAGACTCAATATGCTCAGGCAGGCTTTCACTCTGGGGCTTACACCATTGGAATCCCAGTTTCTCAGGTTTTCTGCCTCAGACTAAAAGTTAAGCCATAAGCTCCTGTGGTTTTCAGGCTTATGGATCCAGACAGAATTACATCATTGAGTTCTTAACATTAGCAGTGATCACATGAACCACTTCTCATACTAAATCTCTTTTTATTTATCCCTCTGTATCTGACTTTCTGTCTATCTACCTATCTATCTATCCATCCATTCATCCATGCTATTGGCTTTGTTTCTCTGGATAAGTCTAACGAATGCAATTGTGATGTTATGTTAACACTGATGATGATGACCATCATGATGATGGCATAAATACTTGTGTGCATAGAAGCAGCTTTTATAATTCTGAATTGGTTTCCAACTGAACTTTTCAAAAGACTTTACATATACAAATTGATCAACTGAAGCTAGAGGCAAGATTTACACTAGCTTTTTGTAGAAAATATGATCATTATTCAGATCATTGTTTCTATTCTCCACTTCATGTAGACCATGCATATTATGGTCCATGAACTTAAATCAACAACTTCACCAACAGATGGAGAAACTCAGCTAATTGGGTATAGGAGCTCTGAAATCATTCTGAGAACCAGCTGGATTACCCAATGTTTTCAGCCTCAGGGCTGGTGAGGCCAGACGCAAAGGAGACCTGGATCTCTTGGGGGTATTACAAAAACCTTGTTTCAGGTGTCACCTGCCTATTTCATCTTTAATTTTTAAATAAAATGTATATGGGCTTCTACAAACTCATGCCTCAATTTATTGTATGTAGTATTTTTTTAAAGAAAAGAGAGAAATCATATGTCTTTAATCATATTTTATAGATCTTTTATTAGAATTTGGAAATGTACATATGTTCATACAGTAGTATCTGAACAGCTAAAAAATGTATATTAAGCATAATTACATGGAAATTTACTAAGCTCAAGTGAACCATTGTGATTGAGTGCTGGTTTGAATCACACCATTCTGTTATTCTAGTGGAAAATATTCCAAAACTTACATTTTCATATTTTTTTAAGAAAAAAATTACTTTTTCAGAAATTAAATATGTAAAGTAATTGATTTCTCTTTTTACAAAGAGAAATTAGGTAGCATCTTCTAATTACTGGAGTAATTACTGAATTAAGACAATATGTTGCAATTCTTTTTTAACACTTCATTCTTTTCTGTTAGATATATGTAGGGGTCAATTTTTTTTCAATGGCTACTTTCTCAACATTCATGCTATGAAATTGTGCTTGGCCATGCACCAAAGTTAGCTTTGTGTCTGTTTCATAGTTTATTTGAAATAGAATGGAGAAGTTCTTATCAGAACATTTTTATTTTTGGTAACACCTTTGTGCTAGGAATTTCCCCAAAACTCCACACTGACCTGCTCACTCGTGGTAGTGAATGAAAGCTGATGGTCCCTGGATAGTCAAAGTCATCTTGAGCAAAAAGAACAAAGCCTGAGGCATACCATGATCTGACATTGAAATATACTGCAAAACTCTATCGGTCAGAACAGCATGGCATTGACATAAAAATAGACATACAGAGCCATGGAACAGAACTGAGTGTCCAGAAATAATCCCTTGCTCCTACAGCAAAATATTTTTTGACAAAGTTCCTAAGAACACACATGAGAGAAAGAATAGTATTTGCAGTAAATGGCACTGGGAGAATCAGGTATCTACTTGCAGAAGAAGGAACTAGACTCTTATTTCTAACCAGTTACAAAAATCTACTCTAAGTAGATTAAAGATTTACCTGTAAGAACTGAAATAATGAAACAACAGGAAGAAAACTTAGGGGAAATTCTTCAAGACATTGGAATAGGCAAGGACTTTATGGATAAAACACTAAATATACAGTAAATAAAAATAAATGTATACAAAAGTTATTTCATGAAACTGAAAATCTTTTGTACAGCAAAGGAAACATCAATAGAGTGAAAAGACAACCTACACAATGAAAGAAAATATTTGCAAACTCTGCATCTGACCAGCAGTTGATATTCAAAATAAAAAAAAAAGAAATAAAATGAAACAGCAAAAAGAATCATAAAATGAGTAATAGGCCTAAATAGACATCTCAAATAATGACATACAAATGTCCAACAGTATTTTAGTCAGCTTTTTTGTTCCTGTGAACAAAAGACCTGACAAGAATAATTTGAGGTGGAAAAATTTATTTGGCTCAAGGTTTCAGAGGTCTCTACAGATGGCCAACTTTATAGCTCTGGGTCCAAGGTGAGGCAGAACATATGGCAGAAAGGTGTGGCAGAGAAAAGCGGGTCAAGACATGGAAACAAGCAAGCAAAGATCATCAGGGATAAAATATAAACTCCAAAGGCATGTCCCCAGTGACCCACCTTCTCCAGCCACACACTGCCAGCCTACAATTACAGCACAATTGACCCATAATAGCGGATTAATGCACTGATTGGATTTAAGTTCTCATAACCCAGTCATTTCACCTATAAACTTTTTCATTGTCTCACTCATGTGCTTTTCAGTGACACTTAACATCTAAATCATAACAATCAAGTATATGAAAAAATGCTTCTCATGACAGATCATCAGGAAAATATAAATCAGAACCATATTGAGATACCATCTCACTCTGGTAGAATGAGTGTTATCAAAACACAAGGTAACAAGTGCTGGTTAGGATGTAGAGAAAATAAAACTCTTGAACATCATTCATGGGAATGCATATTATTATAACCATTATGGAAAACAGTACAGAGATACCTCATAAAATTAATAATAAAATTACCATGTGATGCAGCTTTCTTACTACTAGGTATAGATCTGGGGGAAGTGAAATCAGTACCTCAAAGAGACATCCACACTCCCATGTTTGTTACAGCATATTCATGATGGCCAAGAAATGGAAACAACCTAAGTGCCCATCAACTGATGAATGGATGAAGAAAATGTGGTTCATGTGCACTACAGAAAACTATTCAGCCAGCCAAAGAAAGGAATACTGTCATTGCAATAACATGATGGAACTTGAGATGATTATGTTAAGAGAAATGAGGCAGGCACAGCAAGAAAAGTACCACTGGATTCACTCATGTGAAACATAAAAACGTTGATGTCATAAAAGCCGAGAGTCAAATTTTGGTTGCCAGAGTGTGGGGAGAGGTGGGGAGGGAGGTATTGGAAAAGGTTGATCAATGGACACTAAGTAACAATCCAATGGGGGTAAGAAGTTTTGGTGTGCTGATGCAGAAGAGGGTGACTGTAGATAACAATTATGTACTTTATATCTCAAAAAGCAAGAAGAAATGATTTTGAATGTTTTCATCATGAAGAAATGATAGATTTTCAATGAGACAGATATGTTTACCCTGATTTAAACATTGCATAATGTATACATGTGTTGAGATATCACATGATACCCCATTAATAATTATAATTTTAATGCTTTAATGTGTACAATAAAAATAAAATAAATAAAAATGCAAAGCCTAAAGGGAGTAACTTTCATGACTTTTAGAAGAATTTAGAATTCTGTCTTTCACCTGGGACCTAAGACTTTTTAAATATCAATTCTGCCATATCACGGGCTGTAATATAGGCTAAGTTTGTAGGAAAGTGAAGAAATATCATAATCTTATTCACATTCTATTCCTGGGAACAACTATCATTTTTCAGTACATACTATGTGACAGGCCCCACACCAAGTGCTCCATGCATTTCCTCACTAAAGATTCACAAAAATCCACAAGAGAAAGCTCACTATGTCCATTTTATAGATGAGTTAGTTTAAGATCAGTGAGGATCAACAATTCACCAGGACATCTCTTAGCTAGGATGCAAACTTCGGATGATCTGACCACTTAATTTTGTCCATTCCTTTGTCTGGCTACACTGAACTAGCCAGATGTCTCAATTCTGTGGCAACTGCATCCAAACAGAAGAGAAAAGATCATTCTTTCTTCCCTGTCTATAAAACAGAAGGTTCATTAAAGATCACACAAGCCGGCTAAGCAAGGTGTTAAACTAAAATGGTGAAATGATCTGCCTACTTAATTGTGGTCAGTTCTAGGTAGGGTTAGATGGTGTGTGCCAATAATCCAAGTAAAAAGAAAAATATCATTGGTGAAATGTACTATAGGCCAGTTCAGTTCATCCAGAGCAAGAGGAGTGGATGTTAAACTTAAGAAACAGTGTTTGCTTTTAAACCTCTTCTTATTTCTTCTCCTATAGCTCACTATTGATATAGTTTAGAGAAGTACCTCTCCACTCTAAGATAGTTCTGAAATGGATACAAAGATTATCTTTGTGTGTGTGTGTGTGTGTGTGTGTATGAACCGTCACAGTGTTCATAGCAAAAATGTGAGAAAATGGTCTTTTGAGAAAATAGACTCCTTAAATACATCTGATAGAAAAGTAAAAGTAAAGAGTGTTCAGAAGATAGGGAGCTAAGCTGGGCTGTGGATGACCACTCTGCTTCACACTGTGACTTCTCAACCCTGGACCTTGCTGACATATTTCTTAGTTGTAATGTACCTCTCTATCCATGGATTTACCAGGCTTGAAATCTGCCTTCTCTTGAGAGATACTAAAAGAGATTGTAAACAAGAAATTTGCGGAGCAATCAACGTTCAAGGGAATATTCATTTAGCAAGTGCCAACCTTTATTTCTCTAATAAGCCCAGAAAACAATAACACAGTGGCCAGCAACCATTTGTTTCAATTGGAATCTCAGAAGGTTCTGAGAATGCTGATAGAATCAAAGAGCTAATGTGTGATGGGAAGTGATGGCCTGTGGGCCTTTTGTTTGTCTACATATCTATTGATATATTTGCTTTGGGAAGGTGAACTTCCTGACAATTTGTGGTAGCTCACTGCTGTGTCACCAAAATGGAAAGGGAGATATATAAAAGACCTCATCAAAACCAGGATATCTATTCATATGCTTTTCAAATTAGTGGGCCCAAGGGGATTACAAAAAGAAGTATTCCATTTCCTTGAAGAACTTTACTGGTTGTTGATATTACACACTACAAAATTAAACTAGATGATTATTACTGTCAATTGCAGAACTGGAAGGGTCAAAATTAACAGTGGAGAAGGAAAGCTCTCAATGAGAAGTCTGTTCATATTTGCCGATGCTAATTGGATAAGCATACTGAGAAGCTAATATCTGCACTTTCATTATGCAGGTATGGAAATACACCTGTTATGGAAATACACCTGTTTAGCTCTTAAACATCAACTTTTGGAGGGGGCATACTGGGGACTGAACTCAGGGGCACTCAATCACTGAGCCACATCCAAGTCTTATTATGTATTTTATTTAGAGAAAGGGTCTCACTGAGTTGCTTAGTGCCTCACCATTGCTGAGGCTGGATATGAACCTCTGGATCCTCAACCTCAACTCCTCTGCCTCAACCTCCCGAGCTGCTTGGATTACAGGCATGCACAACCATGCCTGGCCTTAAACAAATGGTGGCAACACGTAAAATTTATACCTGAAGATTGTACTACTTAGCATTCAAAAAGGCTTTAAATAATGTTACTGGGGGAAAAATTCTCAAGACTTTTAGTCAAGAGTGTCTACATATTTAGGTGACACAGATTGCTTAAGAACTTTATGAAAGCAAGAGAACTTTTTCCAGGAAGAAATATTCTGACATTATGAGCCATAATGTGGATATAGCATGCCTTGGTTCAAGTGATGGAGTTCAAGACCTTATGAATTTTTTCCTCAGCATTCACACATTTTAGTTTGAGTGCCATTGCATTCCAACACCACTACCACTTTGACTTTATAGAGAAAAAAATAAGCATACAATGGTAAATGGATGGATTTGGAGAATATCATACTAAACGAAGTAAGCCAATCTCCAGAAGCCAAAGGCCAAATGTTCTCTCTGATAAGTGAATGCTGATCCATATTGGGGGAGAGGCATGGGAAAAATGGAGGAACTTTGATTGGGCAAAGTGGGGGAGTGGAGGAAAAATGGTGGAATGAGATGAACATCATTACCCTGGGTACATGTACTGCTGCACATATGGTGCAACGCTATATTGTGTACAACCAGAGAAATAAAAAGTTGTGCTGCAATTATGTACAATGTATCAAAATGCATTCTTCTGTCATATATACCTAATTAGAATAATTAATTAAATAAATAAATAAATAATAAAAAGCTCCATCCTTACTTATAAATGCTGCTAGATGCTGGAACTATAATCAGTATTTTCTCATCTCCCACTTGCCCCCATTTAGACACATTTTGCACATTACAAAATTGACATTCAGTGAGGACAAGTGGCAAACTATCAGTTTAAAAAGTTTTAAAAATATTTTGTATATACTCTGTCCCCCTCTTGTAATTACTCTTGTAATTATAACTTGTTATGGTTTAGATATAGGTGTCCCAAAAACTCATGTATGAGACAATGCAAGAAATTCAGATGAAATCATTAGATTATGAGATATTTAACCTAATCGGTGGATTAATCCACTGAAATCCACTGATGTGGATTAACTGGGTGGGAAATGTAGGCAAGTAGGATGTGGCTGGAGGAGGTAGATCACTGGGGCATGACTTTAGAGTTCATATTTTGTCCCTGGTAAGAAGAATTCTGTCTGTCTCTTGCTCTCTCTGCTTCTTTACTGTCATATTCTGGGCTGCTTTCTTCTACCATATCCTTCCACCATGATGCTCTACCTGAACCTGGGCCCAGAGCTCTGCAGTCAGCCAACCATGTACTAAACCTCTGAAATCAGGAGCCAAATACATGTTTCATCCTCTAATTGTTCTTGTCAAGTCTTTTGGTCACAGTGATGCAAAAGCAATCTAAAAACACACCTAAAATCATTTTGTTGTTCAAAGCAATTTAACACTATTAATCAAGAGACTCAAATATCTTCAAGCAAGTAATTACATTTCTTCATGTCTATCCTAAGGAGCATTTAAAATGTAGGGAGAAAATATGTTATTATTTTTTTCCAAGTAAAATAATATATGGAAATTAAATAACAAAGATATATATCAAACTCTAAGTTATTGGTTAAATATGTTATGGAGTATCTATATAATGCTATATTAGGCAGCAATTAATTTTGAGATAGGGTCTTATTAAGTTACACAGGCTGGCTTCAAACTTGCAATCCTCCTGCCTCAGCTTCCTGAGTTGCTGGGATTACAGATGTGTGCCAGCAACCCAGACTCATGCAGCAATGAAGATAAAGCATGTTCAAAGATTTATATTGTGATAGTGAGAGAAAAAAATTAAATAAAACTTTATAATCTGTATAAGAAAAGCTAACAATGTGGTTACTGGTAGGTGGTGGAATAATGGATAATTTATTTTTCCTTATAATTTCTATATTTACCCATTTTACAATGATAACATACTACTATAAATTAAACATTCAGAAGATTTTTTCTTGCACTTTTATGATTCAAACATATTACACAGATCCACTATGATAATGTGATATTACATAGATAATTATGCATAAATACAGAAATTTCAGTGATTCTGATGTTGAGAGTTTCTATTATATTTAAGAAAAATTATGTGTGGATATTGCCATGATACACACATGTTCAAGTGAGGTTTTTAATTGACTGTCCTGGTTAAGTTCTAAGCTTACTTGATTTACAGTATTCTTTGCTTACTTTTGTTTTTCAGGCAGCCTAAAGTCTGGCACTGCATATTTCATTCAGCTATAGACCACAATACTCTATACAATTTTAAATGTACACATTGAGAAGTCAAAAGCACACACATTTACATAACTTGTGATTGCTACAAGGGCAAAGATGTTATGACTTACCAGTGCACACGAATATATCCTGTTTCAAAACTATCCTGAACTACTTCTAGTCTGATCAGAAAATATTCTTTAAAAACTTCTTTTCTTTGAGATAGCTGGTACAGTTTTTCAGTCTTGTAGGACAATGCTAGTCTGGTAGAGATGGAGGAAGGCCCTAGTCAAATTTGGGATAGTAGGATAGTCCATTGTGCTCTCACTGGAGTGATTTCATGCCATCCTGAGCATTTAACCTAACACCACTATCAGAGTGTCAGGCTAGGGATGACTTCCTATTCCAGAACGTAACTATTTGATATTTGTTTAGGCTTAGGATAGGAGCAGACAGCTGGGAGGCATTTCGGTCAAGAAAAAAAAAAAACAAAACAGGACACATTTCTGAACTGCAATGATAGATCAGATCTTTGTTCATGGTTCCTTCCTGGGAGGGAAAAAAGAAAGACCAACTAATTGCCATAACTAATTAAAAATGAAGCTGATGGGCTGCTCCCCCACACTGAATTTACAGGGTAGTGATAATTCCAGTTAACTGTAAACATGCTTTTAAAAATCCAATTTCTCTTTTCAAAAGGCTTTCAGGGGCTGAGTATCACAAACTTTGTGATATATAAGTACCAAGTATACTGTGGTAATAAAATTCTTGCACTAGGTTAACTACACAATTTGCTAATAACATTGGCTGACACAACCCATGAAAATCATTGGCAGGCTGAGTTCTGGCATGGGTACAAAGGTTTTATTGAACACAAGCTGCCAATGAAACATGCCTTGCTTACCCATGACCAGGCAGCCATGGTGTGTGTGTGTGTGTGTGCGCGTGTGTGTGTGTATTGGTGTGTGCATGTGTGTTTCGAAGATCACCCACCTCGATTTCCTTCAATCTTTCTGATAACTGTCTCACACATCATGACTACATCCTCTCCTTTTGTCTTAAGCAAGATTTTGTTTGTGTGTCAGTATATTTCAAATGGAAACAACATCAAAACTTACCTCATCTGTGCTGTGTTAAAAAGGTGTACCCACAGGATTTCTTAGCTTCACTAAATGCCTCTGTAACCTTACACCACAGATAGCCTGGGGTCACTAACTGGCCACTGGATCAGTATGACGTAGTGTGACCTGCAATCTCCAGGCGCAGTAGCAGGAAGTCATCTTGATCTTCCATGAGTACCTCTGTGGAGCATGGCTAGTACCTTTCTGAGGGTACACAGGAAGGGTGTAAGAGGACCTGTTGCTAGATAAAATCTTCTCTTTTATATATTTTGATCTCATCCTCATATATATATATATATATATATATATATATATATATATACACACACATTTAGTTCACTAAGCCACTTCCTCAGTCCTTTTAGTTAATTTATTTATTTTTACCAATATACATACACATAACTTAAAAATAATTTTATGCGTAGGGAATGTTTTTTTTTTAAAAAAGTGGGGGCACAATAAGAGATGTTTAGATAATATCAACAGGTGCTTTTTAAACTTTTATTTCCCTGTCTCGATCCATATTTATGGAATGTTTCTCAATATCAGGGAATTATGTTTCTTACTTTGTGAAGTGCATGTTTTCAAATGAGACTTTCTTCTGCGTCGAACTAAGAAACAGTACTGTGGCTGGTACAAGCCAAGTACCTCAGAGACTCTCTTCTTAGAAGTACTTTTCACTTCTACAGTGATTGAGACAAGACCTACTGTCTTCAGGCAAGAGTGCTGAGGGCATAGAGCACAGCAGGCTGACTGCACACTTCACCTAGACTCAGCAACAGCCAACATGAGGGTGTCCACAGAAGTGAATGGAGCTTGTCATCATCAGGAGTCCGGAAGCTGAGCCCAGGAGGTGTGGATGCAGGTACAGAGCCTGAGCTTCATGCCTTGGGGTTCCACCCATCAATAGTACTTCTCCAAAGGTCAAGTAAAGTTAATAGCAGTTTTGGAGGGAGTAAGAATCAGAATATTGAAGCAGAGAGTTTGGCCTCAAATGGAAATCCAGCTGGAAGTGGGGCTTAGGCAAAATGTTAGGATTCTTTTTTGGGGAATGAAGGGTAACCAGGGATTTAACCCAGGGATCCTCTATTTCACTAAGCCACTTCCCCAGTCCTTTTAATTAATTTATTTATTTTTTATTTTGAGACAGAGTCTGGCTAACTCAATCTCACAAAGTTGCTGAGGTTGGCCTTGAACTTACAATCCTCCTGACTCATTCTTCTGAGTCTCAGGGATTACAGGTGTACACCACCACACCCAGAAAAAATGTTAGGATTCTTACCTTTAATGTTTTTCCTATTAGGAAAATTTCCATAGTCCAAACACTAAGGTAGGCCTGAATACAGTAGGGTGCAAAAAAATGAACGTGATTCCGCTTGTCTCAAAATTTATTTCATAGAATAAAGTCTGGAACTAATAAAATTATTGTGCTAATAAACAGAGAAAGAAGTGACTTAATATTATAAAATGTTATTATATGAAAGAAGAAAACAGACCCTTTACTTTTTCTTGGTGGGGGGGAAGTACTGTGGTGCCTCCCAACACTATCATTTTAGTGTCACAGATTTTGCAAAATAACATGACACCAGTTTGTGCAAAATTGTGACCCAAAGTCATGACCCTATGTACTCTGTGCTTACATAAGAATCATGTTTATTCTTTGTGTGCAAAAATAGACAAAAACACAATGTTCACAAGAATCATTCAATGGACTAACTCAATATTGATAATTTATTTAACAAATTGAGTACTATTTTAGCATTGAAAAGGAAAGATGTGTTTTTCTCAGGGAAATTGCCTTGTAGGGAGGTAGGAAGTAAACAACCGATATGATTCTAAACTGTGATAAAAACCCAGAAGAAACTAAAATATGGTGATGCTGGCAAATGTACCCATAGAGCCAGGGACTGCTCTGAATTGATTGGTCAGGGAAGGCTGATCTCCAAAAATCACATTTGACCTAGAAATAAGAGGGACCAAGGTGAGGATATATTAAAGGAAGAATGTTCTAAGGAGAACAAGAACAAGTGATGGCAGCAGCCCTAGGGCAGGAGTAATCTTGGCTTAAAGAACAAGAATATAAATGATCTACCCCCCATTTCCATGCCATTTGTCTCTCCCATAACCACCCTTTCTTTACTGTATTTGGAGGTGAGGCAAAAGGTCAGTGAGATTCGGACATCAGGGCTGACATAATGCAGCCACCAGCCTGGGGCTCCCTAAATTCCCAGTAGTCCAGGGTTTCCACTGATCCATGAGCAGGAACAAAACTACACCTGTAAGCCGCTGGTTTTAACTATTGGAGACACAGAGAACCAACAAAATATAACAAACTGAAAGTTGTCTGGTCAGTTGGAAGAGCCATTTCTGAAGAAGATTTCTGTAGCTTGGACATCATGAACTCATACTAGATGAAAGTTGCAATACCCTTCCCCACAGAGAACAATTCAGTCTGAGCATCTGCCAACCTCAGGGGAGAATGAGCCAAGTGGCTGAGGGTGAACGTGCTGATGAAGTTACTTTGATAAATAAGGGAAAGACTTGGGTGAATTCCATATTAGCAGCTTCAGAACTCCATGAAACCAGTCTTTCAATTTTTAAAAGCTCCAGTCTATTCAGCATTTGCTGCCTCCACTTGAGTAATTCCAAAGGATGCCACATCCATCCCTATGAGAAATGCTGGGTTTTGATAACTCGAGAAGGATTGCTGATTTCTTCAAAGTGCAAAGCTGTGAAGCCCCGAGGGTTATCTTTATCCCTTTCATATCTCTGCTGACAAGCAACATGGGGTGTGTAGAAATAGTTTGAAATGTTCATGTTGAGCAAACATCATCCCTGAGTGATACACTTCACATATCCAATTCAAAGGAATGCTGTCTTCCCTCAATTTTTCCTCTCCCCCAACCTCTTATTAACTTACCATTAATATCCCTTCTTTTCTCTTTCCCTTCCTCATTTTCTTTGATGCTTCCTATTCTCCGAATTATTAGGGTGGGAATAACATCTTCAAGTTCTAACTGACCCTGTTATTGCCCCATGTAAACGTTCACCTATGCATGGTGCATGCACACACATAGGCTTTAGAGTGAGAGACAGATTCAAATCGAGGCTCAGCTATGTGATAATTATTAAAATTGGAGTTGCAACTGAACTTTTTGATTTCCAGTTTCCTCTCAGATAAAATAGTGAAAGCTAAACTCTTTCCAGAATTTTTTTTTGGGGGGGGCAGAACAAAAATTACTGATTTAAAGGTCTAATATGAATCAAAACTCAGCAGAGCAAGATAGTATAATACTTTACCTATATTGTTTAATCTGACAATTATAAGAATGTCCAGTCTCAGACTTCCTGAAAATTTGAATTTTTATCCTCCCTATCATTTTCATTTGCCCCAGGGTCTAATAGCCAAATAAACATTGAGATATTGGAGCTTCATGATGCCAGCAAGCTGGAAAGTTGTTCTCTTGAGGTCTGTGTTCCCAGAACTTTGGATTTTGTCCACAAATAAGGCTTTCCCGAGTCGAATGAAATCTGTAATTCTGGGAATATACAAAAATAGATCATTCTAACACTCTGTGTCATTAGAAAAATTTGCTACTTAATTGTGCAGTTTTCCCACCCAATCCTAATTGTTCGAGAATAAAAAGATGCAATTAAGATAAGGATCCAAGACAGAAATCTGCTGACCCACAGGAGCTCAATATAAAAAGTTCTTTTCTAGAGAGGAAAGAGATTAGTATTTATATTCAAGCAAAAAAAAAAAAAAAGAAAGAAAGAAAAGAAAAAAGAAAGAAAACCCTGCTCCAAATGCTCAAAACCTATTCTTAGAACCTTGTTGACCCAGAATGAGAAGACTACCATGCAGGGACTAGAAGGGAATTCAGAAGGGACTATTAAAGGCCGAGAGGACTCTTTCACTTCAAACCAGTCATTTCTCTTCTTGTTAACACGAAGTTCCAGTTACAATGTGTACAAATTGGGTAGCTATTGGTTTATCTGAGTTTTTTTTTTCTATATGTGTACACTCAAATGTCTTTTCTTCAAAAAATGCAACTGCCACAAGTAAAATAATGCAAATTCAGATCAGTTTGAGGCAGAAGGGATGGCTCTAGCAAGAAAGGCAGTAGGTTTTAATTTAAATTGCTTACCTCAAATGAGTGTACTTAAACTCATGGTAAATACTAAGGCTAATTTCCCAATCTTGGGGTGTGATGATAAGAATAGGGTATTGAAGCTGTTTATCCTGCCTTTGAATCCTTAATAGGCTATTTGGCCACTTGGTAGCTGTCTACGTTACATCCTCTCAGTGTGCTTCAGTTTTCTTATTTTCAAAACCACCTCTATAAAGGAGCAATTTATAAAAGATGATTGTAGGTTTGTGTCACCTGGCATGTACCGTAAGACTGAAGCTCCTACAAAAAGATACCAGGGGATGCTTATTTATACTGATAATCTTTATAATTTCAAATTATTAAAATAAGAACAATGAGGTGCTGTCTTCCCATTTCTTGGGCTTCTGTTGAGATGGAACAGTTTGTATTTACAAATGAGAAGAAGTGGTTTAGAGGCCCTTCTGAGAAGATGGGAACCAATGAACTTTCACCATGATAACCTTTGTGTTCCCCACAGTGGCTCAGCCTCAAAGACGCAAGGAGGTAAAGGCTTTTTACTTCAGAGTGTGACTGAACTCTCCATAAACCTCTGTCTCGCTTATAAATATCACAGGCATGCAGCAAGTTACTACCTGGTTGAATGATCCCCTTTACAAGCCTCTTTCTAGGTTTTTGAGTAAAGGTTTCCCTTATTAATTTTACCAGCCAGCATTCACTTAGCATTTGCTTTGAGGCATAATTGACAGGCAGGGTGACACCCGCTTGAGAGTAAGCCATAAATCAGAAATAATTTCCAAAATTGGCTGAGGGGCTGAAGTGTTGAATAGGCAAATACAGGTAAAAATCTCTTTATTAGGGCTGACAGGGACAGCAAATGTCAGCGAAGTGTTTCCTAATGCACCAGGCGAGATTAATTTGGGGGACTTTCCTGAGCTGGCGTTACACTGTGGGTTCCCTAACGAGACTACCGCACCGGGGCCCTAGGAGGGGAGAGAAGGGGCTGTAGATGAAGAAGATAACTCCCAAAGGCAGGGAGTTCCATTTCTGTACCAATCCCTTGCTACTGGAAAATTACTCTTCTGCTTTAGACTTTATTTGCATTTTGCCTCTTGAGTGGAAAAGAGTTATAAGTCAAGATCAGAGAACTTGGCAAGATAATGAAGCTAAATATGGCCTCCAAAAGGAAAGAAATGGGTCTGCTAGGCATGGAAGTTGAAGTAAAATGCCATGAAAAAATGGGGATTAGGGAATGTTGAAATAAAAATGTGTGTGTAGTTTTCTCTGTAGGAAAAAAACAATAGTACTATGTATTAAATCACGTACATGGGGAAATAAATAATGACAATTCCTCTACTAGCTCAGTTTCATGGGTATTTAGACATAGGGCCTCTCCAGTCCAGCTACACAGGCTTCTACTGAGAGGATAAAATTTGGTCAGTTTGTATACTATGTACAGAAATGCTTGTGCCATAAAATTCTTAAAAAATGCATTGCTTTTTTCCCCCTCCAAGTATCTATTTTAAGATGTTTTCTAAGTTATATCTGAAAACAGCAAGATGAAAAAAAAATAGAAAACAGGATAAAAATTATATTCTGGGAAAAAATTACACACCAGTACATTCTGAAAAGTCTACAGAGAAGGAAAATGTTAACCCTGCTCATCCTGATAGGTTTTTTTCCTAATGGTTTGTAAAGGAGATCAGTCTTGAGAATTTAATACACAGATGTCATTAACAAGGCTTATTTTCTAAAAAAAAAATAAGGAATGGAGATATTTACTAGGTAGTAGTAGGAATATAATAATGCTCTTGAGGGTTGCCTTATTGGACAAGTGGAAAATTCTGAATAAAAAAAAATGCTGAGCTGCTACCCATATTCAGTGTTGATCCTGTGCCAGACACAGTACTCAGCACCTGGTATTGATCTTCACCAAAACCTCCAAGGCTTCAGTCATTTGTACTAAATCAGTGTAAGTGATACAAGCTCAAAATAACAATGATTTGAATACATATATAGGGGGAGTCAGACCAAGATTGACATTGTGGCTTTGTTCCTCAAGAATTCCCCAGACCAACAGCCTTTAGCCCAAAGATTCCATACACCCTAGTGTGGATCTTCTTCCCTGCGGCCCAGGATGACAGGGGCAGCTGTGGCATCTCCTGTGCATTCTGGGCATCAAGACAGACAAAGTTTACATCTTATCTAGCTGATGTAACTGCAAGAGAAGATGGGCCTTTTTGTTTTTGTTCTGGGTAGTTGTGTGCCCAGCTACAACTAGGAGGTTCTCTTACTACAGAGGAAGGCAAGAACAAATAAAGGGAGATAATTAGCAGTCTCTGGTATAGTATTATTTATACCATTTTTCAGGTTAGAAAACAATCTCAGAGAGATAAACATTTTCTAAGTTAAGGGGAAAAAAATAGTGCATAATTCTAAAGCTTGCTACATTCTTCTCGTTTTGCCATAAGGCATAAAAAGTATAAGAACTAACCCAATTAAATTTTTTACACTCTGTCAATTAAATTCAGTCCAATCTATCTAATTCTAAAAGCTCATATCGTGTGCTTACCATAAGTCAGAAACTATTTTGAGTATAGGGCACTGTGCTGGTTATGAAAGGATTTATGGAACATAAATATGGATGAAAATATAGATCTATCTTTTTAGTGTATCTATCGATGACAATGTGCATGAAAATATACCTATCAGCAAAATCAGAGGCCAATTCATGGGAAGCTAATAAGGCATAAGCCATGGAACCTGTCACTTGCTTAAGCCTTAGAAAACTCAGAGAAGGGCTCTGCACTGCAATCACGTGGTCATCTGATTTTGAAATGTAATGGGCTGAAACGTTTTTCTTTTCTCTTTGGCTTTGCCTGTTTTGCATTTTTCCATATGCCAGACAGAGTATTGATGCATCTCCATCATTTGTGTGACCTATCTTAAGGGATGGACCTCTGTAGTCTGGGTTTATGGGACTACTATACTTACATGGTTCACTGTCTCTTCTATGCATAATTTATTGTTAGCAATCCTGACATAAGAACACAGCTTCAAGTATGCATTTCTCATTTTTCCTTTTCTTTCTTTGTTTTTGTTTTGTGTTGTTTGCTTTCTGCATTGGGGACTGAATCCAGGGCCCAGTTCATGCTATACTATTACACTACAACTGAGCTCTACCTCCATCTACCCCCACCATGTATGTTCTTATAAATAGTCAAAAATAATAAATTGCATCAGTATTTGGTGATTTGACATAAAACATTCACAATGAAGAAGGTACAAACAACTGTTTACATGTTGTAAAGCTCTTTAATGAGTGATGTCAAAGAACATTTCATTTCACGAGGAAAACAAAATCCCTAGAATTTTCTAACTCATCTATGAAAAAAATTCAGAAAGATTTCCCCAAGTTTCACAAGAATTTTGAAATTTTATATGAAACTGTCCAGAATGAGAACTGAGGATTTTTGCATGGTAATGGAGGGAGACCCTCATTGTTATACAAAATTACATATAAGAGGTTGTGAGGGGAATGGGAAAATAAACAAGGAGAGAAATGAATTACAGTAGATGGGGTAGAGAGAGAAGATGGGAGGGGAGGGAGGGGGGATAGTAGAGGATAGGAAAGGTAGCAGAATACAACAGTTACTAATAGGGCATTATGTAAAAATGTGGATGTGTAACTGATGTGATTCTGCAATCTGTATTTGGGGTAAAATTGGGAGTTCATAACCAACTTGAATCTAATGTATGAAATATGATATGTCAAGAGCTTTGTAATGTTTTGAACAACCAATAAAAAAATTGTTGTCTTTCTAAAAACATCAGTTCCACAAATGTTCCTTAACACCATGCCTAGTGGATTTTCCCTGCCACCAAGGGGAAACTGCCTCACTGCCATCACCAGAGATTACTTTTATTTTTGAATTTTGATTTTTAAATATATTCTATGTATTCTTTTTGCATTCAATCTCTTTCACACAGAAGTATGCTTGCAATTTTTATATACATTTCTGAAACAAGAAGTCATTTATTATTTTTTATTGTAGAGAGCATAACATTTTAGAAACAGTGACAGTTCGCTTGTCAATTCTATTGATGGACTTTAATTAGATGCCCACCTCCAAGTCTTGGACTATTGTAAATAAAGCTACCATGATCATCCATGTATATTGCTTTTTTGAGGACATATGTTTATGTTTCTTAAGCTATACAAGAGTTGGAATCACTTGTTCATGAAATAGGTATATGTTTAACTTTACTGGAAACTTTTAAACAGTTTTCCAAAGTTTCCAAATGTACCCTTTGACACTGCTCCCAGCAGTGCATAAGAGCTCCAGGTGTTCCTCATCTGCACTAATCCTAGATGTTCTCAGGCTTTTTAGTTTTAGCCATTCTGCTGAAATTATATCTTATTATGGTTTCAATTTGCTTTTCCCTGGTGTTTAATGAGGTTGAGCACATTTTATATAACTATTAGCTGTACATATACTTTCTTTTGAGAAGGGTGAAGCATATATATTCTTCCTGTTTCTGATGTCTTTTTAGTTTTTTAATGATATTTTTGAAGCATAGTTGCTTTTAGTTTTAATGAAGTTCAGTTTATGTTTTCCTTTTATTGTTAATGACTTTGTATACTGTCTAAGAAATTCTTGCCTACTTCAATGTCACAAACGCACTCTCCTATTTTTCTTCTGGATGTTTTAAATTATTAAGTTTATACTTAGGGATATGATCAATCTTAATGTTTTACATTTTATATGAGACTGTGAAAAACATTCATTTCTTTTCCACATTAAACATTTTGTTGAATAGACTATCCCTTTCCACTATGGATTATCTTAGCACCTCAGTTGAGAATTACTTTTATATGTGCAGATATATTTCCAGATTCTCTGTTCTGTGCTATTGCTCTATATGTCTTGATTTTTATTGTAGCTTTAAAGTATGCTATATATGAATTCAAATAATAAAATTTGCTCAAGTTTTCTCCATTTTCTGAAATATTTTCCCTTTGCATTTTAACACAAAGTTTACAATCAGCTTGATGATGCTGTGTTAAAAGTCTGCTGGGATGATAGTGATTCAGGATCCATTGAAGTTACAGTTGAAGCTGGTGGAACATTTTCATGTTAAAAATATTGTTCTTCCTTGTTTGTTAACAACATATCTCTATTTTTCTTCACCTGTCTCAATAATTTACCTTTAAATTTATTTACATTTTCTTCATTTACATTTCCTTCCTGCAATATTTTATAGTTTTCACTATATAGATCTTGATCAACATTTTTGTCAAATTTATTTGTTAATATTTTGGTTTACTTTGAAATTATTATATATAGCAGAATTTTACCTTTTATATTACAGTTATTTGATGCTACAAAATTGAAATATCACAATTATTATTTTTGAGATGGGGATTTTTCCATGTTTCCCAAGAAGGCCTTAAACTCAAAGCCTCCTGCCACAGCCTCCTGAGTAGCTGGGAATTTCACTGCATTTGGGTGAAATTCTATTAATTTTGTATACAAATATGTTATTGTTATGGTTTCAATATGAGGTGAGCCCCAAAATGCTCATATGTGAGACAATGCAAAAGATTTAGAAGTAAAATGATTGGGTTATGAGACCTGAACCTAATCAGTACTTTAATCCACTGATAGAGATTACCTGTAGGCAGGTAAGGTGTGGCTGGAAGTGGTGGGTCACTCGGGGTGGGCCTTTGGGGTTTATGTTTTGTCCATGAGGGGAATTCTATCTTTTCTTCCTTTTCATCATGTCCTGAGCTGCTTTCTCCATCAGACAGACCCACCATGATGTTGTGCTTCTTCTTAGGTCCTGAGGAATGGAGTGAGCTGTTTATGGACTGAGACCTCTGAAATCATGAATCCCCCAAGGAAACTTTCCTCCAGTGATTGCTCTTCTCAGGTCTTTTGGTCACAGTGTTGAAAAAGCTGACTAAAACATGTATCTAGAAGTATTGATTCTTTCGCAGGAGTATTTTCCGTAGTATTTTCTATGTAAATATTTGGTTTAGTCTGAACAAAAACAGCTTTCCACTTTCTTTATAAATTCTTAAGTCATTGCCCCTTGAATTTCATTGTCTGGATCTTTAGTAAAAATGAAATGAATGGATTTTTATCATGAACTACTGTTGATTTGTATCAAATTATTCCTTCTGCATCTATTAAGGTAAGCATATGATTTTCTTTACCATATTAATTATTTTGACTATTGAACCAACCTTGCCTTCCTGGGGGGAAAAATCATGTTTTTAGTGATGTATGATCATTTTTATATATTGTTATATTTTATTTCTTAATATTTTGGAGTTAGAATTACATCAAACTCAGAAACCAATTAGGCTATTCTCTCTCCTTTCTACTTTATGAATGGATTTTTTTAATCATTGGTGTTAATTCATCCTTAAATATTTAAAAATATTCACAGGAAAGTCATATGAGACTGAATGGATTTTTTGTTGTTGTTGTTTATTTGTTTAGAGCCTAAAGGAAATGAAGTGATAAGTGAGTTTTTAAAATTTTCTGTTATATTTAGCATTTTAATAGATAGAAGTGTATGGGCTGGATGTTTGTGTCACTCCTAATTCCATATATGGAAACCCTAAATTTCAGTAGTGCTATACTTGGAGATGGGGCCTCTAAGGAAGTAATTAAGGTTGGATAAGGAGAGATGGGTGGGCCTGATCCAACAGGATTACAAGAAGATACACTGGAGAGCATTTAGCTCCCCCTATCACCTCTTCCTCACATACCTGGCATAAAAAAGGCTATATGTAGCAAAAAGGCTGCTGTTTACAGGCCAGGAAGCAAAAGCCCTCCCCACAAAACAAAACTGTTTCTCAAAAATTAAAAATAGCAATACCATATGACCTGGAAATCCCACTTGTGTTGTTTCTTCGAAGAATATAAATCCTTATCTAGAAAAGATACCTGAACTTCAGAGTTCTCTGAAGCATTATTTGCAGCAGCCATTACATGGAATTAGCATAAGTATCCATCAACAGATGAATGGATGAAGAAATTCTCTGGTGTGTGTGTGTGTGTGTGTGTGTGTGTGTGTCTGTGTAGTTAGCCCTAAAGAAAAAATACTATTTAGGGTTAAAAGGGAAGAAGAGCTTGCCATTTGCAACAATAGAAATGAACATGGAGGACATTATGCTAAATAATAAAAGCCAGGCATAGAAGAACAAGTACATCATAATCTCATTGACAAGTGAGACCTAAAAAGAGTGGAAATCATAGAAACAGGAGAATGGTGGTTGGTTGGGGTTGGAAGATGAGAGAATAAGGAGATACTAGTGAAAGGTTTGGAGACCTTGTGTATAATGTTGTGGCTATAGTTAATTATAATGTATTGTATACTTAATATTTTCTAAGTATGTAGGTCTTGAGTGTTTTCTCCATACACAGATACACAAAGCAAATGGCTGAAGTGATGTATAGTTTTTTTTAGCTTGATTATGAAAATCAACTCAGTGTATATAAAAAATGTTATACAACTTCAATATATACTATTTTTATTCATAAATCACATTTGAATAAAGCAGGAGAAGGGGATAAATAAAATTTACCAGTATCTTTATCATGGACTTATAGTCTCCAGAACTGTTAAAAAACAAATTTGTGTTATACCAGTCCATGGCATTTTGTTAATGGCAGCCTAAGCTAATACACAGGGTAATTCTAGTTTTCTGTTTCTTCCTGTTGGTCATTTGGAAAATTATGTTATTCAATCGGATTATCAAAATTTCTAAACTATTTAATTTATTGGCAAAAGATGTTCAGAATATCCCATTGTTTGCCTTCTAACATCTATAGGCTCTGTAGTGATGGCCACTTTTCCCCCCTGATATTAATAATTAAATTACTGCTTCTCTTTTCTTGACAAGCCTAGCAACCAGTTTATCAATTTTTGAAAATAAATTTGTCATTTTAATGCTTTTCTTTATTATTATTTTTTTATTTCATTGATTTCAGCTGTGATATTATTTTTATCCTTCCTCTTTCTTAGGATTTGCTTTATTTCTTCTCCAGTTTCTTGAAGTGCCATCTTATATTATGTTTAACTTTTATATTTTTCTCTTTTAAGCATTTAAAATTTAGTTTTAATTAAGAACTGTTTTGGCCACATACATCATATTTTTATATATTCCATTTTTAATTGTTTTTCAATTGGAACAATTTCTAATTGCCTTGTGATTTTTTTTTCTTCAACCCCTGGGTCAGTTAGATGTTTATTGGTTAATTTTCATCTATTTTAGGCTTTCCTAATTATTTTAATGTTTTGAATTTCTAATGTAATTTCATAGATGTGAAAATAATCCATTAATTTCAATGTTTTAAGTTACTGAAATTTGTTTATGCCATATTCTTCATTTTATATGGTATATTTTGTTGGATATTTTCTGTATAATGAAAAAAATAAGTATTCACAAATGTAATCAATTATGTCAAGTTGATTGGTAATGGTATTCAAATATTCTATCTTTGTAATTGTTTTAATTTAGCTTTCCCTCCAGTTACTGATAGAGAGCTCTTAAAGTTTCCAACTAAGACTGTGCATTTATTTAATTCTCTAAGCCTATTAACGTTTTCTTCATTTATGTTTAAGTTCTGTGGTTAAATAAGTTTACTTTAGGAATTGCTTCATCTTTATAATAAATTGATCCTTTTCCATTATGAAGTACTGATCCAATTTATTTCCAACAATAATAGTCTATGTTTTCAAATCTATGCTAACATTAATATAGTTATACACATAAGCTTTATCATGATTTTTGCTTTCTTGTTATATTTTTCACTTTCATTTACCTTAAACTTATCTTTTAAATACCTCTCTTGTAAAAAAGTGTATCTTTGGATCTTGTTTTTTTTTTTTTTTTAATTCATTCTAAAATTGTCTAATTTTCTATGCGGGATTTTTTTGACCTATTTACATTTAAGTTATTCATCTATGTCTTTGTAGTTAAGTCTCTCCTTTTTATTTTTTCATCTTTTAGCTGTTGATAGACCTTAGTTTTATTCATTTATTTATATGTGGTGCTGAGAATTGAACCCAGTGCCTCACACATGGAGGCAAGTGCTCCACCACTGAGCCACAACCCCAGCCCAAATCTCATCTTTTGATATTGGTTTCCTGTTTGTTCCATTGTTGTTATTGTTTTTATTTTTTTCTCTTGTATTTATTTGACAATACAGTAATTTTCAATATTTTATTCTACCTCTCATATTGGACTTTTAGAGATATCTCCCTGCCTTACTATTTAGTGGTTGCTGTAAAGACCATAGAGAATGCCTTTGTAACTTGTTATGGCATATCATGACTTAGCTTACACCATCCTGTGTACAATGAAATAACAGTATAACAGCATCACTTCATTTATTTTTACTCCCACCTTTTGTACTCTTTTCATTACATCTTTTACCATTGCATATTATAAGCCCCATATGCATTGTTATGATTGTTTTCTTAGCTAGTCTTTTGAACATTTTTTGACTTTTGAAGAATTTTTAAAACATCTTTTAAATGTTTGTGTAGTCAGTCATTTATATTCTTGGATTCCATATCCACAGATTCAACCAAACACTGATCAAAACAAGAATGTTTAATTGCATCTGAGCTGAATGTGTGCAGACCTTTTTTCTTATTGTTATTCTTTAAATAAGGTAATACAACAACTATTTATGTATCATTCACATTTTATTAGTTATGATAAGTAATCTAGAGATGATTTAACATAAAGAGGAGTATGGGCATAGGTTACATGCAAGTATGATATATTTGCTGATAATGGATTTGAACAGATTTGGATAAATGAGGGGGCCCTTCAAATATTCTTTCATGGATACTGAGGGGGCCAGAACATTTGCTATTTTTCTGGGCCCCAAACGGGATACCACAGATGATGGAGCTTCTTGTTTTTATTCAGTGAGATACTGGGTCACCAGGATCCCGATAGCTGTAAAGGTACGAGAATGCGAAGACTGCCATCATACCCAACCGCCAGCTAATGCCTCTCCAAACAACTCAGAGAATCCTCCTAGACTCCTTTGGACACAGTCTACCATGGCAACCATTGGTTCTTCTACTGTAAGCTAATGCTATCAAAAAAGACATGGTCCAAGAAAAAACAGTGTTGCTTATCAGCTCATATGTCCCAATCTTCAGCAATCCACCCAAGGTCTGAAAGGGACTTGTATTTTTCAACTGAGAAAAGACTTGGCATTTGGGACTTTAGTATTTTGTATCCGCAATCATTTGATGGTATTAAACAAATGTTTGACTTTTGTTGTTGTTGCCGTTCAGCTTCTTTGGAAGCTAAGATCTTCCGTTTTCTTCCCCATCCTAAGATGTAGTAAAGCCTCTAGACTCTCTCTTTCTCTTTTTCTCTTTGTTCCCTCCCTTATTCTCTCTTGCAACTCTTTCTTTCCTCCCTTCTTTCTTCCTGAAGTAGATTTTGCCTCACCCACTCTTTGCACAATCCATGATCTGCCAGTGCTCCACAACCAAGTTTCAGATTCTGCCCTCTGGGAACTCTTCCCCAAATACATGTTATACATCCAACTCAGATGGCCTCCTTCTGCTTCTATCAGGATTCCTATTTACCAGCTCTATCACTTCTTTGATATGAATGTAAACTGCTCTGTGTGGTTAGTTTTTTTTTTTCCTCATATACAAAGTACATATACATTTTCCTGTCCAAGAAGAACACTTCCTTGCAGGGATCTTATTTATTTGTTGGTTGGTCTTGTTTATTGATTTTTTTTTAAATCATCACAGATCAAGAGTCAGCAGAGTGATCATGAGTGAGTTTGTTTGAAGATAATAGTGAACATAATGATGACAATAATTTTCTTGTTTGAAATGGTAGGAAATAAGTGATAGGAAGTTATCTTTTTCACATAATAAATCTTCTTTGGTATAATAAAAGACATAATGAAACACCCTCCAAGTACACATACACTTACTGTGTATACATTATTTTAACATAAACATGAGTATCTATAAACATAAAGTCAGGATGTCTGACTCTGCCAAACATAAATATACTCAAATGTATTGATAACCTTCTGTGCAGCGACCATTTGTTTTACTCTGTGTTGGGTACAAGTGTTTAATGTAGGCTTTAAGAATTTATAGAGTATGATAAACAAAAGCATCAAATTATGGTGAAAGAACTGAATTCAGCTCAGGAAATTAACTATCTTTGTAAGGCACATTAAGGACATTTTTAGTATTAGAACTTTTTATAAAAATATGTTCTAAATGTAGTCAGATGTGTCTCCTTCTGAAAAAAAAATCTCTACTAAGTTTCTCTCCTCTTGTATACATCACATTTGTGATGATTTTTCTTCCAGATCAGTGATGGAAAATACTTTTTTTTTTTGAGTAAATGGAGGTTTGTGAATGAAAAAACTAACTTGTATTTCTAAATTGTGTAATTTTATAGGCATTACTTGAGCGATGCAAAGCATAATTTAGGTAAAGATATGTAGTATTTTTGATAACAATTATCTACAATATCTAAGTAAAGATTGTTTATTCTAACATAGGAAACAAAATATATTTTAAAAATTGTCTTGAAGAGATCCACAGGCAAAGCCGTCATCTAGAACTGGCACTTTGGCAAAGTCTGACTAGAATCATAATCTGGGCTTTAGTAATTACTTTCCATATCACATATAAAACTTTATCGATACCACTTTAAGGCGGAGCAGCTTCATAGCTCACTTTGACTTCAGAGCATCTCTATGGCTTGTCATTTGCTCCTTTGCCCTGCAGTCCACCATTCCTGGCTCTGTTTGGTGCCATAAAGAGGAGGTCTTCATTCCCCATTCTCTCACCATTATGCTCTAGGCTGAAGAGGCTGAGAGAAGAAATTCAAGCCAAATTCCATGAGTAAACCTTGGAATCCAAGTACATCATTTTCACAATCAAACTCAAGACTAACTCACCTCACTAGCAGTGAAGTGGCATTTTTCATGTTAGTTTTCCCTATTATTGTATACAATAATGCATAAGGACATGAAGAAAATCTTTGTTCAAAATTGTATCTTCAGAACTTTACAGAGGTGATGGCTAAATACTGGCTAAAATTACTGAGGAAAAAAAGGTGGGAGTGACAATTTTTTTAAAAAAACACATTCTTTGATAAGTTAACAAACTTGGATTAAAATTACTTTTATACTGAATCCTCAGAGAAATGAAATCATAATTTAATGTATTAAGAAATACATTAAATACATGCTTTGTAAGTATATCACAACTTCTTTTCCCAAACCCATTCAGATCACTCACTGATTTTGAATCACTTCACCCTGAATTATTCTATGATCATTAGATAGTCATTTGCAGAGATTATATGGATTGAATATACACTGGGTTTTTTTTCGCACACACCATTATATCCAGAAATCTTTTCCTCATGGGCTGCCAGTCATTTGTCTTGCCACTTGTTCTCTCCTCTGAGGGAATCTACCTTCAGTCACAGACCCTCTTAGGGGGATGGATTTAGTCATCTATGTTTTTTCAGGGAAATGGAAAACCCAATTCAAACTAATTAAATGATAACAGAAATATCTAGAAGTGGAAACTATTCAAAGTTGGCTAGATTAAATTTTTAGTGTTGTTGCTAAGCATCTGGATTCCTCTTACCTCTCTGCTTTGATTTATGTAGAATTAGCTTCGTCCATGATTTCCATATGGCAGCCAGGAAATCTCATAGAAGCATTCTTCCTCTTTACATTGAAAAAGAGAGAGACATGGATTTGATTCAAAAGCAAAAGAGAAGTTTGCAAGTAGAAGCAATAAGTATGGAGGAATATTTTAAAGAGTGTGCTATAAGGAAAGCAGAAAAACAGTGTGATAATTAGAGGGAGACATGGGTTCATTGGGGCATAAGAGAGTGAGTTGGATATTATAATTATGATGATGAGGGTGATTTTTTTTTCAATGAGTTGGGCCAAAAGTATCTTGTTCTAACATGTTTACCTTTATTTCACTCACCATTTGTTTCTCTTTTCCTTTGAACAACATGTTTGTGGTCTATTTTATTGGGTTGACTTTATTTATTCTTTTCAGGGGCACTCGGCCACTAAGCCATATCCCCAGCCCTATTTTGTATTTTATTTAGAGACAGGGTCTCACACTGAGTTGCTTAGCATCTCACTTTTGCTGAAGCTGGCTTTTAACCCATAATCCTCCTGCCTGAGCCTCCCAAGCCACTGGGAGTACAGGCATGTGCCATCACGCCGACCTGACTTAATTTATTCTTAATACTGCCTTTTTTTCTATATATATCATAAATATTTTTTCCCAAATTGTCATTGTTTTTAGATTAGTATCTTACTATGTAAAATGGTTTAATGATGAAATCAAATTATTATTCTCAGAAAGGATTCAAACCTGGTCTAAAATCAATAGTCTTTTAAAAAGTCACTCTGATATCAGAATTTAGGAGTGCAACATGTAGTTGGAATACTGTCCTCATGGTACTTGATGACTTACAGCACTGAAATATTAGCTACTACTTGTTAAGCTACTAGTGCTTGACCCTGTGCTTAAAGGCAGCATATATTTTCTTATTTAATCCTCAGAATCCTATGAATTAAAATATCATGACCTCAATTTTATAGATGAAGGAGATGAACTTCAGAGAGTATAAGTACATCACCCAAGGTTATGCATTCATAGTGAGGGGGGAAAAATCCAGATTTGAACCTTGGTTTGACTCCAAACCACTATGCTAACCCCTTGAAATGTAGCTTCCAAAATCAATGGATCATTAGAATTTAAACTGACCTTGGAGGTCTCTTCTTGCAACTACCTTGAGATGCAGTAGAGGGTGATTATTAAAAGTGTAGGGCTAAATTCTGGCTATGCCATTTACTATCAATTTTCTCAGCTTCATATTTTCATCTTAGAGATAGGGAGATATCATCAGCCTCATAGGATAATACTTGGGCTACTTGAGATTGCACATGAAACATTCAAATCTGTGCCTAGTATGGAATCAAATATCAGCTGCTATTATCATTACTTTTCATCCCCACCACATATTCAAATCTCCTTTTTCTGTGGATGCAACATATTATTACCTGAAGTTCAGATGCATACCTCCTGTAAAGGGAACTCATTAGCTCCTATAGAGATCCATTTGTCCCTGGAAATTCCCAGTTATTAGAATATTCTTTCTAACAGTCAGCTGAAAAGTTGCCTTTTTCAAAAATTTTTTAACAATGCTCTCTAGCATGACAGCCAGCAGACAACTAATGTTTTAGAGACCACTCTTATATCTCCACAAACTATTTTCTAGCCAAGAAAATAAGTAGGATGGGTATCTTCTGTGAGTTTCAGTTTATTGCTGTCCCTCTGAGGTCCTTAACAGAACCTTTCTTCCAGGTGTGATTGGGAGAACTCATAGATAAGCAGGATTATGCTCCTTCCTGCTCCAGGTCAAGTTCACTTTGTTTATTTATATAGTCATGTTACACACACACACATGCTTCATTAAGTCAAATCATGCTGCTTCGTGCAACTGAGGTTTTGGACTCAAATGTATAATTTATATTTGGCTAATGGACTCAAATACCTGAAGTAAGTGATTACTTCCAAGATATTATGTTTTCTTTATTCTTACAGTATACTTAATCCCTCAAATGTAATCAAAAGCAAATATGTGAATTGGCATTTAATACTAAAAATCATGGAACAATTCCTTAATAGCTTTTTAAAAAGGACTTTAATTAATTCCATCTACCTCTTTAGGACCATTAATTGTTCACATACTACATGTGAAACTGTAAAATCCTTTGATTATATCCATACGCTGCCATGTTTCAGGAAACAGCTTGATTTTATTTCTTTTTTCTTCCCTTTAGGCCAGTGAATTATCAAAAACTGTTCTTCCTCCCTTAGCCAGTCCTGTGGTGCCTGTTCTTGCCATTCATTCATTCCATTTGTTCTTTCTCCATAAGGACTGGAGCAGTTCCTTCCTCTGATTTCCTTTCTCCCTCCTTTCTCTCTTCATTTATTTTTCCATCCTCTCTCCTTTTTTTCCTATAAATCTCAGTTCCAATAAAATCCAAGGATTTTGTAGTTATGTGGGGCAATATGTATGTAAGAGTAAAACTCCAAAGACCGTGCTGACTCCTGACATTGCTTTATTTTCCCATTTAAGAAAAATATAGAAAGTCCCGTATTGACACTCTCCGTTCAGTTATTGCTTCTCTCTGTGCTTCTGCATGATCAGTCTTAGAGGAAGGTTTCATTTCTATTGCCTCAACTTGCTTGCTTGCCATTCACTCTTAAATGTGTTTGTGAATGTTCAGTGTTCCATGTGTACAAGCTCTTGAATAAATGTATCAAGCAATTATTACTTATCAGATTATACAGTATGAGGTGTAGATGTATTCAATTTAACCCTCACCATGACTTAATATGCTAGGCACCACATTTATCCCCATTTTCAAGATAGGAATCTTGAGATTTAAAAAAGGAATATAATTTGTCCTAATTGACACCATGGGTTAGTGGCAAAATTGGACCTCAATCCTATATTTGCTTTACTCCAAAAGCATATTCTGAAATTCAGTTTTAAAAAGTGTTGTCATTAACCTTCAAACTAGCTTAAAACATCTGACATCAATGCTGGGAGACAGATTTTACATGTTAGATCTCAAAAAGGCCCTTGTGTGGTAGAAGTAAGATAGCATCTTCTTTTCCTGTTCTATGGCACTCAATATGGTGAGATTGAGTTAAAGAAGCCTAAATTCATGATACCTAAACTCCAGTGCAACTTTGTATTCATCAATGCAATTCTGTATTCATTCTCCCTTGTGCATATAAATTTCTGTACATAGATGGTAAGTGAGAAAAAGACTTATTATTCCTTAAACTTTGAAGAAAATAAGTAATACTTATTTTAATAAATGTCCAAGAAAAATTTATTTTCCTAGAAAATTTAGTATAGAAATAAAATAAAAATGCATTTATACAAAGTAGTTATATGTACATTTATAAAAATCATTACACGCATATTTGTTCAATTTCATAGCCACCATGTTTGTTTCTGTAGGTTATTCTGCACACATCACACTTGTTTTTTCCTATTACTATGAATACCTAATACAAATTCTCACCTTTCCACTATCAACTGCCTTTCACAAATATAGATCTAATTACATGATCCCCGTCCTACCTTCCTATTGCCTATATGACATACTATAGATTCTAAGAGTAGCATAGAATTCGCTGAGCTAGATTTTAAAAAATCTTACCAAAAAAAAAAAAGTATCATTCTTCCCCTTTCACTTCTCCTTACTGTGGTCAGAGGTATTTTGGGATCCTGTGGATATAGCTGCCTGATTTAATTCAATCCATCATGATCAAACTATAAGTATGATAAATATGTTCAGTTTTCCATATCTACAGGTTCCATATCTGTGGATCTAACCTACTCTAGATTAAAAGTAACTGGAAAAAATGACATCTGTACTGAACAAATATAGGCTTATTACCCCCTTGACAATATAGGATAACAACTGTTAACCTAGCATTTGTGTTGTATTAGGTATCATAAGTAATGTCAAATAATTTAAAGTCTATAAGAGAATTGCATAAGTTATATGCAAACCCCATGGCCATTTTCCATAAGGAATTCGTGCGAGTTTGGTATCTATGTTGTACCCTAGCTATGGGAAATCCAGAAAAAATCAGACTCCTTGTTCATAAGTGGATGTTTACCAATACTGGGATTGCTATGTTATGCTTGTTACTGTTAATGCCTTACCCTATTTTTTGCCTTTGCCAATATTAAAGAGAAAACAAATGTTATTCATCCAAAAGGCCAAACAAAACAAGAAACTGTGTGGGGGAGAGGGTTCCTAGAATCCTCCATGGATACTGAGGGATGATTGTATATGGGCATGCATCCTTGGATAAGTTTGCAAACTCTCAGCTTTAGAAGTATTCTCTTCTCTAAAATTGTAATAATAATGATAATGATAATACTCCTCTTGAAGGATTCTGTGAGCATCAGACATTTATAGATCCAGAGTTATTTACATGCCTACACAGATACATATATATTTACAGACCTATACATATCCAGGCATATTTATAGAAGACACATATCCATAATAGAGACTTACAATAATAATACCAATTTCTATTAATTATGTCACAGAATTGCTTACTTTCCTTACTACAGTAACAATCATCACTAGTGTATCTCTTCCAGGAGCTATGTCTCCCTGTACTTATCTTTCTGGGTGTCCCCAGCTTTTTGTAGGTATGGCTATGATAAGAACTTTCCATCTTGGTTGTGATCACTAGCTTATATGACTAGCTGTCCCATGAAACTATGATCACCTTGAGGACATATCTAATCCAAGATCCACTCACCAGACAGAAAATGGCAAGTGTTTCCTCACATCAGATTCACAAAGAGGGCTGACTCAAAGAATTTTATATTCCTCAGCTATCAGAAAGAGTGTGAATTACCTGACAGTGACACACCTGAGACTGACACATCCTCTGCTTTTACTCAGCTTTCTGGAAAACTGGGAAACTGATCCTGCAGAGGTCATTCCCAGGCAGCACTGTGCAAGTCTTCCTCCTCATTTTTTTGCCATATTCTGGGCTGCCTTTCCAAGCCTTCAGTTTGTGTTATATTTCCCACTCAAAAACACTCTCAGTCTTCTTGTTCTTCTCTTTCTTCTTTTTTCCTTTGTGGCACATTGCTAGGCCTCTGTTAGTTGTACCCTTCTCTATGGCAGTTCTGTCAGGACATCCTTATTTCTTCCCCAGCCTGTGCTGGTGGTCCACCACCCACCTCATCTCACTCACTGTCTCTTGTTAATGATGTTTCACCAACAAAGCTCTGATCTGGAATCCCATACTTTAGAAAAGAGGTGTGTGTGTGTGTGTGTGTGTGTGTGTGTGTGTGTGTGGTGGGGCAGGGGGTGTATAGATTTATTCCCCCAGCACACCATAATTACCACAAGTTATTTTTTTTGTTTTGTTTTTGTTAATGAGCTTAAAGAAGAATGACAAGTATGTCAGTACAAGAAAGTCAGTGTGTGTTTGGCTGGGAGAGGCGAGGTGTCCAGAGAAGGCTTTATCAGGTCACCTAACAAGACACATGAAAGGGCTATTTCTCTTTCTTAGCATTAACCCTCAATTGGGAGTTAGTGCAGAGAAGGCCTCTCTCTTCACAAACACTCCAGGATGAGGTGATAAGAAGATTACAAGTAAAGCCTCTCTTCAGTTATTCCGCATCTCCTGTCAGACAGAGCAAGTTAAATTACAGCACAGGCCACAAATGCATTGATCATGCACTTGGTTTGTGCTACCCAGGGTTTCAAAGATCCATGTCCAGGATAAGTGAAGTCATCTCATTAACAAAGTTTATTTAGTAAGGAGGGCTGACCTTGATCCAGGAGGTGAGGTTCAGGGGGATGGCCCTCACTGCCCAGTGCTGAGCTCCAAATTTGTGCATGAGTATTCATCAATGAGTATTTCCTTAGAGCCCACAGGAGCTGTTAGGAGAATGCACAGATGACATAGCCCCTGCACCAAAATGACTTTCGAGTCTCTAGCAGCATCTGGCAACTCCCCCAGCTTGTAAATCCAGGCTCAAAATCATTGCTAAAAATGGCCCTTTTCCTATTCAGAATTACTATGTAAGGGTTCAAGGTAAAACTCTGGCTAAGCCCTATTACATTTCAGTCACCCTATGCTTACTAATGCATAAGATGCAAGAGTTCATTTGCTTGTTTGGACATTATGTTCTCTTACCCTTCAGTTACTCTCTTTCAGCCTATAAAACATACCATGTACTCTAACAAAGATATAAATTCTTTCAATGGTTCTGATAATCCAGTCTTCATACAAATAAGACAGGCCTTTTTGAAGCTATAACAGAAAATAAAAGAATAAATCATTAGAAACCCTTTAAAATTCTGTACATGACACTCTTCTTTATTAAAAAGACCCATTGTAAATTGGAAAGTTCTGAAGTCTTTGTGGTGAGGGGGAATGAATTATAATGACATCACTAGGTCGTGAACTAGGCCCACTGGCTACTATCCAGAATGAAATTGACTAGGGGAGATCAGATGAGCCCATTCGTAGCAGGAGACATCTGGGAGGCAGCCAGGGAATCGAGGATCAAGCCCCCTATTTAGGACACACTTCCTCTTCCTCTTCATCATCAAATCTGACCGTGATTTCCCAGGCAAGGCACTTTGCCTAACAATGCATTTCAATTCATATTCTAAAGAACACCCCAAAGTTCTCTGTGCTCATTCCTTAGTGAAAGACCTCATGAAAAATATTAACATGTCAACATCTGGCTGACACCTTTAGTACATTTTCATCATGTGGCTGATGGGAAGCATTTTGCCTTCAAATAAGCATAATTTGCCAGTCTTTTCCATCCTCTTTTTTGTCTCTCTCCCAGCGTAATAAATGGTGTCTGAAGCCCAAGAGAAACTCATTTCTGTTAACAGATCATTTGTAAACCTTTAAGGGCAGCTGGTGAGAGAGGGGCATTTTTTTCCTCTGTCTTAACTTTCCTGGTTGTCTCTCTAAATGCAAAATGACACCTCATTCAAAGCTTTCTGGTATCATCTTAATCTCCCTTATTTTACACTTTCTACCTTTTTGATATTGCTATGGTCTGCATGGAGACTTTTTACCTAATACTGTAATACCTATTATCTGAGGCATTTAGGAACATAGGCTCTCTCCGGCTAAGAATAATACAGATCAATTGGATGTCAGCAGCCCAGTAAAGTCAGCTAGTATATACATTTTTTTTCAGAGTGAGGTAGAAAAAAAGTATCTACTTCCTGACCTTATAGGCAGCACATTTCAATATTAATATATTTTATTCATGCTTGTGATAATGTTTTACCTTCCTTATGGTTCTGCAGGGAAGTCTCACTTCTCTCTGCAGAAGATTATTACCTATTCTGAGGGGGTTATGATTATAGATACTTAATGAGACAAGAATAATTGACCATAAAAAACCTTTTATATTCCCACAATTATTTTTGCATTGACTAAAAGTGTCAAGAAAATCTGATTTTATTAGAAGGCCCCTAATTTTGCCTTCATTTATTTTTTTTATCTGGCTTTTCCCCCCAAAATGTTTTTAGTCTGAGATATTTGGCAATCATACAAAAGAACAATTTGTTACAGAACCTTTACCGAATGGACATTCTATAATCCAAGCATAACAGCAAGTATCAAATAAAATTAAAATGTATGAGATCAGCAAAAGGGACATGCTCCAAGGTAAGGAACTGGTCTCGGGCCTAGAAAAAAGAAAGTTTAAATCAAAATTTGACTGCTCAGCTAAGAAGTAAGTCTGTGGAACAAAGGGTCAAATGCAGCTCTGACCCGTCATTCCCCTCCACCCACCAATAGGTCAGAACCCGTCAGCACTGAGCCTATTTCCAGTAAGGCGCAAAAAGCAGAGCTGTGCTTCCTGAGAAGTGCGTGGACAGCTCTAAGGGACACTGGAGGGGTAGATGGAAGAAATGCTTTGGCTGCTAAGGAAAGGATGCTGTGGGCAGAAGTGACATGGTGTCCATTTGACCCTTGCAAACAAAACCCACTCTGGTTACATGTTTGCTCCTATCCATGCCTTTGCTGACCCAAACATTAGAAACAAGGACAAATAAAAGATCACAAATGGATATTGTGGTCCAATCATGACTGAAACTGGAAAAAACTCTGACCAAGACAAGAAGGGAAATTATTCTATTTTCACTGGGAATTAGTGGAGGATGCTGGGCAACTCCCTCAGCCAGATCTAACCATCTATTTGGGAGACTCTACATGCACTAGCTTTTCAGAGAGCATGTGATACAATAGTAAGAAGTAGTGACAGAGGCATGATATTCATTTGGCTCTCGAAAGCAAAACCCATCCTCGTTAGCTCATGTATATACATAGTAGGTCTTAACTATGAAAACTGACAACTAGGGTTAAGAAATGAAAACAAGAATTATAGATACTCCATGTATCTGAATCACCAATTAGCCACTTACAGTAGGGACCAGAGACGTTCCCCAGGTGATATGAATGGTGACCTGCTCCCATCGACCACCACCTCCACTTTATATGTTTTTCCCAGTCTGTTGACAGAAGCTACATAGAGAGAACCATCTCTCAGCCTCTTTGAGGAGTAAGAGTTCATGGGAAAAAGCTGTTTTCTGCCCACTTCAAAAATTAACATCAGAGCAGAATTGGGAATTTGAGAGAATAACATGTAGATCGTGGGGGCAGCTTTATGAAAATGGAACTGACTTCTTGTTCCCAGGAGGGTGACTGCTGGACTGAGAAGCCATAGCATATTCCAGTGCTGCATGGCAAAAGGAAAGAACACAGTGAGGGAGATTTTGTATGACCTTAACACAAGCCTATTTGAGTTTGGAGGTGAAGTCCTCATTGGGACTATGCCCAGTACGGATCAAAAGAGGTCTTCAGAGGCAGGAAGTCTATGAGTACATTGATTAGAGTAGCCCAGGAGAGTGGGTTCTGCTGGGACTGTAATGTATAGTGTGCCTGGGAAGAAGAAGGAGCCCTGCCCACCATAGTGTTCCTGGATCTCAGAGTGTGCAGAAGACTCAGATGCTCCAGTGTCTTCAGGTGAAGCGGTATTGACATTAAAGAGGAGTTGAGAGGTTTCTAGGCCAATTTGGAGGAGGACAAAACCTTCCAGAGACATCCAAGGACTGGGTAAATCTGCCAAGGACTTCCTGTAGGTTAAGCTATACAACTTCAGAGAGAAAGACTGCATCATGAATGCTGGTTACCAAACAAAGAGAACTGATGAAATTAAAGATTCTGTACCAGACTGATAGTTCTAGCAATTTAGATATCTACTTCATTATCTCCCTTCTTGCTTCATCTTCTCCCTCCAATGCCCCCAAATCAATCAAGGACAAGGAAAACCAAAGGTGCCTTCACTTCTTCCTGGTGAGTTAGGCCAGCCAGGAAGGCCAGAATAGCTTGACCAAGATGAGGGTAGAAAGAAAGATGGGATTATGAAGAAAGTCTCATGCTTCCCTTTCCAATCCAAGCATCCATGGTCTAATAGGTTCTTGCAGCAGTTAGTGGGATAGAGAAGAAAAAAAATTGAAGCCATTATGAGATTATAGCTTTAAAATAGGCCAACAAAAATATGTTAGTCTGTTTTGAGTTGCTATTACAGAACGCCATGGACTGGATAATTTAGAAAGACACTTACTTCTTATAGTTCTGGAAGCTGGGAAATCTAGCATCAAGGGCTCCACATTTGGGAGAGTTGTTTTTTTTGTGTCATTCATTCCATAGTGAAAGATGGAGGACAAGAGAATGTGTCATGAAAGTGAAAGGAAGAGAGCCAAACTTGCTCTCTTATCAAAACCCCTCTACTATGGTAAGTAACCACACCTTCCTGAGATAAGTGCATTAACCTATTCACTAGGGCAGAGCCTTCAGGGTCTACTCACCTCTTAAAGGTTTGTCCTCCCAACATCCTTAGGCTGAGAATGGAGTTTCTAACACATGAATTTTGGAAGATACATTCAAACCATACCATTAATTTTTAGTATTCAAGAGGGATTAGAAAGATATAGAACGCTGACAAGTTATTTTTAAAGACTAGGAAAGGGGGATTTTGACAAGCATAAAGGTCAACATTGGAGTACAAAATAAAACCACAGACAACCAGAAAGAACTTGTTTTGTTCTACACCAAACTTAAGCTTCCTCAGTAAACCAATTACGTGGCTAAGAATTTAACTATCCTACCTGCCAATCTGACCAAAATAATTGCATTCTGACCTGTTCAATAATTTAATATAAGCAACAGGAAGAATTAACTAGGTTGTAAAGGGACCATTTGTCGAATAACTAGTTCTTGCTGGTTACAAAGCAAAAATGTGACTGCTTTGCCAAATTTAGTTACGCGACTGGGAAGAAAAAAGTCCCTTATGTCCATGTAACCTTATTTATTTAGCTGCACTCACTGCCACTTTTTAATGATCCTTCCAATTGTCAGGTTTCTTTTGGAGGGACAGTTGTAGGAACCACCTGTAAATAAACACACCACTGGTTTCATTTTGAATGTAGATTAAAAATAGTTTCTTGTATTATACCCTGTTAAGTCTCTTTTGGAACCTCCGAGAACAAATTGACAATTTTATCATACACTGGCAATTTCATCATTTATTTGACTGAAGGAAAAGAGATGTGCAAGAAACCTGCATAAGGTAATTACCTCAGGATAGTTCACAGGAGTTTGCTGAGGTGATCAGATTCACTGGATCAATTTCAAGGTTCCCTGACATTTGGTGTAATATAACCCCAACCACTATGATGAGAGAATAGAAGAAGGAGTTGCTAACCATTAAAGAGACTACAAACATACATTACACTGGTATCACAAAATAAGTGATATTGTGCATCATTTATTCCCAACTGAACACAACTCTCATCCCACAGCCAGAAAGAACCTTCCTCCCTTCTTCTCTGCCAAATCCACACAAGAGATCTGCATGCCTGCCCATGAGCTTAAGCAACCAACCCAGCCTTGATTCTGGGCATGAGAGTATCTGGCTTCCATAGTTATTCTATAATGTATGGATTCAATATTTCCAAATGTAATCATGATCTTAATGTGCTGTTCTCTGTATCCTAACCTCTTTCCAGCATTTCTTTTGCACTCTTTGACCTAGATTCCTGTCTCCTTCTGTCCCAAGGCATAGCCCAAGACTAGATCACAACAAAATGTGGCAAAGTGACTGTATTTTTTTTTTTTACTGCAGAACACAGCAGAATCCAAAGGAAATGTTCTAATATCTCAAGTATCCAGAAGCTAATTCACTTGTAGAGTCAACAAGTCCTGCTTTGGTTGGTCTCAATGACTACAAATGTCAGGAAGTCGCCTCATTCCCTTCTCTTTCATCCAAGAAACCATTACCTGATAGAACCCCTGGGTAAGCAGAGGCTACTATATAGTTAAAGTCAGAAACATTATAAACCTTGACCAGGAGTGGGAAGCACAGAGTCTAATACTTTAGCAATGAAAAGATCAGGCTACCAATCCTGGCCCAAGTATTTTTCAATGTGTGGACTTGGACAAGTTACTTAAAACCTTTACATTTCATTTAAAAAGTGGAGACAATAATACCTTTCTTTATTGAGTAACTAAAGGAATTAATAAGATGCTATAAGGGATAAAAGTTCAGTAGCAATATTGCTCTTGACTCAAATATGAAAATCAGCAGTTACCAGGTGAAATCTGTGGGCAGATTACAAATACTTCAGTTCTCTGCACCTCAATTTTATGATGTATTAAATGAGAATGCTGATAGTAACCAAGTCATTGAATGGTTTTGTATATTCATTTAGTTACTATTGACAAAATGTTTAGATAGTGCCAGGCCATAGTAAATACTCAATAAATGTAAGCCATTCTGTATGATATTACTGTTATATGAAGTTGCTTATATTATTTTCCATAATAATAAAAAAATAATAATGTAAATATTAGCAGTCATATTGGCAGTTTTTTTTTCCTTAAAGAGAGAGATAATTTTTTAATATTTATTTATTTTTCAGTTTTCGGTGGACACAACATCTTTTTATTTTATTCTTATGTGGTGCTGAGGATCGAACCCAGCGCCCTGCGCATGCCAGGCAAGCGTGTTACAGCTTGAGCCACATCCCCCGCCCCATATTGGCAGTTTTGACTTGGAGCCAATCCTAGGCCATTCATTGATTGAAGAAGATCTTAACCCAAAAGATTGAGGGACAAATTGTCCCTAAATTTGACACACAAGCATCAAGCTCTTCTTGCTGGGAATTTCTCAAATAGCAGTCTTCTGAGTTTCTTTGTGGGGCCCAAGACTCTGCCTGAGGAGCTCTAACATGAATGCATCAATCATATTAGAAAGATCTATTTCTTTAATAGGAAGATCAAAAGTGACTCAACTTATTTTCATGGGGAAAGGTGGACTAGTTGCTCAACCATCAATGCTTGGTATGCAGTGAGCTGTAAAACACAAAGACAAGACACTTCTCTAATATGTAGTTCAAAATTTTTTTAAAAACTGAGAAAACAGTATTATAAAGAAAGTAAATATAAAAAATGTTTGTTTTTATTCATATACGTATGTACATATATGTGGGGTGTGTGTGTGTGTGTGTGTGTGTGTGTGTGTGTAAGTTGAAGCCACTATGGAGGATACCTGTATAAAATAGTCCCCTCTACTCTCTAGTAGTATAATCAAAGTAAAACCTGTACATAAATATAGTATCCATAATGCAAAGCAGGAAGTAGTAAATGTCAAAGAAAGCCACAGATGTGGTGTAATTGAAGTGCTAAGGCAGTACAGAAGGTTTCCTGTATAAGGGACTGGAAGGGACTTTTCAGAGGAAGTGATATTTTTTAAATAACTTCTAGCTTCTGTTAGGGACCCTTATGTCAACTGCTAAACAGCTCCTTACCACTCTAAGGACCAAGAGTTAGCCTTTCCAGGAATGGCCACTTTCCTTTCCCAGACTGGCACATGTGTACCCATCTGCTAAGACACACATCAAGGGCTACTTTTCCGATGTCTTCTTCTCCAACACATATCACCCTCCCTTATGTGGGACTCAGGCCTGTGGACCGATTCCTATCCCATTGACATTTTAGTACATTATCACATTATCTTTCCTGTCTTTTTCACTAGGCTCTGATCTTCATATGGGCCTTGGTAATGCCTTTGAATCCACAGTGCTCAGGAATTCCAAACTTTGTGAAATAAATGAACTCCCCTTTTTCAATGAGGAAAGCTCCTGTAGAAAATGATGAAGTCTTTCGCTTTCAGTGAACAGGAAACTGGTGGAAGAAAGAGAGAAAAGTGCTTGTTGTGTGACATCTTCTAATGTTTGATTAAATCAGCATGATCCAAACATTCCCAGCTGGCATTTTTATTTTCTTTTACCACATAAACACTGAGGTTCAGAGAAACTAAAGAACTTGTCCAAAGCCACAGAGCTGTTAAATGAGTAGCTGGGACTTAAACCCAGGTGTTCTCCACTGTGCGATGCTTCCAAAAGAAATGCATCAGCAGGGCAATGTAAAAGCACAGTCAGCCAACATCACTGGGCATTAGAAACAAAAACAACCCACATCTTTGACAAAGTCTGAAATTGGTCCCGCCCACCTGCCTTCAGGACCACCAGGGAGTTTGATCTGTTGAAAAAAAAGGCTGCATACTTCAGAGGATGTGTCTACCTGTCAGAAAGGGAATCCATCCTCTGTCTTCTCTTTCTCAATCTACTCTCTCTCTCTCTCTCTCTCTCTCCCTTTCTCTCTTTCTTTCTGATACATAGGAGTAGTAACTTATTAAAGCGATAATGATTGTGGCAATGCTGCTTCTGCTACTGATGGCTAGGTCAAGCTTCTGCTACCATGTTGGTTTATCCCCTCAAGAGTCCAAACTAGGCCCAAAATTTAAATTTTGATTGAAATTTTCTATATCATGGGGAATTAGCCTAGCTGAAATTTTTGTTTTAAAAACCTTCCTCAAGGAAGAATCAGAGATGAACAAAATAATTAACATGAAAATTGGACATCATTTATTATAAATAAATGCTAGATATAACTTCAATATTCAATAATCTAAGCTTAAAAATTATTATAACTTAGGTGATGAGTAGTCATTAGCAATTAAAAATATAATTCCAAATATTGCATAAAGAATGAAATCTGGCTGTGATATATTATTAATTCAGATATAAGACTACAAAAATATTAAAGGCAAAATTCTAATTTTATAAAAGTTATATATACATGAATATGTACATATTTAAAGAAAATTGGTGAAAAGATTGGAAGATAAAGTAGAGCATTAGCAGTAGCTAGCTCTCATTGATTGTATAACTGATAAATATTTTCATAGTTTCTTAGTTTTCTAATATTAACAGGGAATACTTCTGAAATGAAGAAATCGGTTCAGATTTGACAAATGGTTGTCATATAGGAGGAATGTAGCAAGCCTAGAAAACTTTTATTTTTATTTTTGCATTTACTGTTTCATCTCAACCTTTGTTACCAGAAAGGAAGCTCTGTTGTTCTGAAGCAAGTGCTTATTCACACCCTGTTACTCTCACTCCTGTAAGATTGTTTTCCAAAAAACATCTGATACAGTTCAGTGCATTTAGAACATAAGATTAAAATTGAGGCAGGTCTAAGCCAAGACCCATTGTCCATATTTCTTAGCTGTGCAATCTTTGGAAAAACCATACATTCTCTGAGCTTCAATTTCCCCATTTGATGAGAATCAAACAGGATAGCATATGTCACACAACCCACACAGGCCCTGAGATACAATACAGAAGCCATTAACACAGGTCATTACTTTCTCCTGCCTTTTCTTCTCCACACCCATCCAAATTTATTGATCCCTTCGAGGTCCAACTTGCATCCTAGTTACTCTTCAGAAGTCTTCAATGACTCAGGCAGTCCTTTTATGATATCTTCAATTTCTAAGGATGTTTTCTGCTGAACCCACCTAGTGCTTTTACATAATATCATGAGTTTAAAGAGTGCATAGTCCTCTCTTATCTGCAGGAGACACTTTCCAAGTGTCCTGAAACCATGGATACTATTGAACTCTGTACATTTAATGCTTTGCCTATACCAACATAGCTCTCAAGTGTAATTTATAAATTAGACACAGTAAGAGACTAGCATCAATTCTTTGTAATAAAATAGAGCAATTACAAGTATATTGTAATAAAAATATTTGAATATGCCTTCTTATTCCCATTCTGGAATTTTCTACTTAATATATTTAGACTGCAGTTGACTTTTGGGTCACTGAAATCATAGAAGGTAAACCCAACAATCAAGGGCACTGCCATACTTGGCACGTCTCCAGCAAAAAGAGGAGAGCACTGTGCACCCAAAGCATCCACGTATCTCATTTAATATAAGCTTTCAATCAGCAGCTTCTAATGGACAGCTGAATCTTTTGGAAACGAGTTTTGAACATTAAATTCATGAGTCATAATTTAGAGTGGCAAAAACCAAAGTCTTTTATCACATCTCTCAGTTCACCTAGAACATGCTGAAAAACAATCAGTGGATCATGGGTGGTACCTTGTGACTCAATTTGAGTTGTCAAGATAGAATGTCACCATTCCAAGAGACAAGAAGGATCAAAAGCCCCAGAATAGTACTGATTCTTTTCTGATGGTGGAAAAGTGCCAAGGACATCAATTGGTGAGTGCATTTGATAAGGTGGTATGGGTCCTATACACTAATGTCTTCTCCTTACAGGCCCATCAGTCAAGTAGATTACTTGGGAACTAGGTTTCTATGTGAAAGAAGCAGAAAAAGAGAGGGAGAGGAAGATAAGCTCAGTTATACCTTTCTTTGTATATTTGTATTGGTATTTTCAGTCTAAAATCATTGACATACAATTCTAAGTGCCTTTATTTGACTGCCAACAAGCCACTGGTTCTTGTATTTTCACATGCTTGCTTGTCTTCCAAGCAGTGTATCACATAAATATATTTTGCAACCTGATCATTTAAAACCAGATACTGAGTAATATGTCTATAACATAATACTCTTCCCAGAGCTCCTTTCACATTCTTGTTTTTAATTAAGTTGAAAACAAACTACCATATTTATCTCTTCCTGATGATATCCAGACTATATTAGGAATAAATATGTAGGTGGGGATTTTGCATTGGTGTAGGTTGAGATCTGCTGTCTTCAAACATTGAAATAAAAGAACAGGATAAACAATATATGGAAAAATACTTTTTAAAGACATTATTACCATGAATGAAAGATTAATTGTTTGATTTCAGCCAATTTTTAAAGGAAACTTACAAATGGAAGGCAAGCTTTTAAGAAAACTTTTGTCATACATATAAATAGGATTTTGATGCCAGAGAATAATTAGTGCTTTGTTTGTCTTTTGAATAGTGAGAGAGGGAAGTTTGTTGGCTCTGTCTCTCATTCAGTTCTATGGACCTGCCAAATTTAAAAAAAATTTAGTAACATCCATTATTTACCTTTACCTTTAGTTATTGCTGTGCCTTTTATGAACTCTTACTTGTGTTGTCTCATGTTTCTTCCTTCCTTGTCTTTATTTGTATGTCATAAAAATGCTGAATTTGTACAACTTTCAGGTAATTATTTTTATGAGCTCACAGGAGGTTATCTTCAATGTGATCACAAAGTCTCCCAGTGGTCAATGAATCATACAGATTATTTCATTATCCCTTGTCCAAAATTGTTACAGAGGTCTAAGTCTTTCTAGAGAAATAAATGCAAAATTTGGCAACAAAGGGTATTCTTCCAACATTGCTTGATTTGACTAATTATCATATAAACAGTACCCTATTGCAAAATATTTGAGAAGTAGAAAAAAAGTAGCAAATTAATCCCATGCTTTAGACATTAACATTTTAATTTTATCTTTTTCTGAAACATAAAATATATATACAAACAAATATAGTTTTGTACTCTAGTTTCAACATCAGGAGAACTTTTTAAATTATCAAATAGCTCTAAAATAATTTAGTAATTATTGATATATTCACTGTATGAATAAATAGTAACTTTAATTGATACTAGATTTTAGGACTCTTATACATTTTACTTAAAAATCTACTTTTAAAGGTAGAAAGTCACAATTTTGTGCTGTTTTACTTGATATGTTTATGCATTTTCTACTGAATGCTTCAGTTATACACATTTAATAATCTCTTTCAAATGCAATGAGATTAAAAAGTTTAATATGTCTTTTCTGAAATAATAAAAGATTCAATTTAAAGAAAAAGACATTTATTCACCTGAGATGATAGTGAAATTGTGCAATAACAATTTGAGAGACAGCCAAGGAGAAACTGCCATTCTGTAAAATATAATTCCAAACCTGAACTTGAACTTCTGGACTCCAGAGCAGAGGGCAGTAAACTCTGGTACAAGAACCAAATCCAGTCCATGAATGCTTTTGTATCTCCTGTCAGTCAAGAATGGATTCTGCATTTGTAAATAGTTGGGAAAACAAAACAAAAAGTCCATAAGAATATACTTTTGTGTCATGTGAATATTTTAAAATATTCATATCTCGGTGTGCATAATAAAGTTTTTTTTTTCATTTTTGGTAATGGAGATTGAACCCAGAATCTTAAGCAAACTAAGCAAGCAATTTATCACTGACCTACATCTCCAGCCGCTGTAGTAAAGTTTTAATGGTGCAGATTCTATACTCATTTGCTTATGTGTTTTCAGTGGCTATTTTTACACTACAATAACAGAGGTGAATGGATGTGAAGGAAGTGGCACAGCTCACAAAGGACAAAATATTGACTCTCTGGTCATTTGCAGAAAATGTTTGTTGATCCTCTCTTTAGATGACTGGGCTTTGTATGGGATAGCATTAGAAAGGTCTATACTCATTTGCTTTTAGTCCTCAATCCAAGTCCCCTTCCTGTTTCCAGAGGGATGATTTGTGCCATCAAGGAAGCTGGAAGGATTGCCTGTGTTCATTTGCTATCAGAGTCGCCTTTGAACTTCAGGAAAGCCGCCATCTTGTTTCTGTTCACTCCTTTTCTAAAGCTTAGGGTCTGCAGCATGAAACACTAGTATATTCTTTAAACTACTTGTTATCTTGAGACAGGGCAAGACCTTTACCCAATTTATTTAGTTATGGAGGAGGAGGATGAAAGATTGGGTCCTAAGTGTTATTCAATGGCATGACATAGGTTTTCCCTGGAAGGCAGCCAGAGCTGATGCTTATGAGGTGTTTGTCTGATGAACTGTACCCCTGTGACACTAAGCAGAGCCTGGAGGAGGTGGCAGTCCATCTTTCTAACTCAGGTTTGATTTACAAATCAGAAGAATGTGCAAAGCCCCTGGAAGCCAGACCCACCCCTAAGACTGTCTAACAAGGAAATAATGACCCCTACTTGTGAATAGCCATTTGGAAGGTGGGATAATTTGGACTGTTGTTGAAGTATATTATGGTATTTTCATGATAGCAAAATGGAGCCCAAGCAATTGGTGACTTTGATGTTTGTTTTAGTAACTGGAAGTCTGGAAAATAATTATTAGCCAGTGTCTGTGGGTTAGAGAGAAACTATCTAATTAAGGGAAGTCATGTTTTAAATGAATGGAAACTTCTAATACAAGTCACATAAAAACATCAAAAAGAAAGTGGTGAGGAGTGAAAAAGTGTGTCAAAACTGACTTTATGCTTAAATTCCACATTGAGAGATAGAAGATGAACCCAAATACTTGAAATGAAATTCTCTCATTACTCCAACATTACTTCAGATTTTAGATGTACCGTGAGCTAATTTCTACTACTTCATAGCCCTCGTCCTCAGTCTAACAGCCAAAATGAAATTGTACATGTTGAACAAAATTTCATGAGACTCTAAGAACTGATTTTACTTCTGGTTCCTCAAATTGTTTAAGACTCCTGTAGTATCATATAGAGAATCTGGCAGTGTTTACAAAAATCAAAAAGCTGCTTAACCTAGATATATATATCTGTACTAGTGCATTAAATATAAGCAAAGTTTTAGCTTTTCAATGAAAAATTAGCACATTTCTTACAAAAACCTTTGAAAATACAGAAATTGGAGGAAATAAAAAAACCTCCACAATTCCTTTATTCAAAATCTGTGATTTTTTTCCATCACACTTTTGATTCTGTTCAAAGTTCAGCAGAGCCTCTTGTTATTTCACTTAATTGTTTAACATAATTTTTCAATAAGATGTTCATAATTATCCAGGAAAAGCCTTAACAGTAGGTAGGTATCCCATTGCAATGTTTAGATGTTAAAATAAAACTATATTCAAACCCCAAAACACATTTTCTCAAGTTACACAGCAAGCCAAACTTTTGTAACTTTTTTTTTTTTTAATCTCATGACTTCTTTTTTGGCCCTGATCTTATGATCTGGATGAAGACTAAAATAAAAAAGAAGGTGGGAGGGAGGCATTGTGGAGGAAAGAAAGAAAAGTCAAGCAAAATGAGAAGGAAGAGCCAGGGAATTCAAAAGAAAATACCACATTCCCAAAATACATCTGGTCCTGCTGAGAGTAATAGCATTTGTGTAAACGTGTAGACAAGTCCCTAAGCTGAATTTTTTTCAAAAGCCTACCTCTTTGATATGTATTGCATTAATTCCATGTCACACACACACTTGAAATTTGGTAAAGAGAAATAGATCTGGATCAGGATTCATTATTTTTGACACAAAAGACTTGAAAAATTTCATATTTTCCTTTTCCACCCATTATATTAATATAATCAACCTAACTGGGAAGAGAGGTTCAGTGCAAGAGAGATGTGACTGAGGAAGCCGTCTTCATTCCACAACTTCTTCTCTCAAGCCAGCTGATAGGATGCACCGCACAGCTGTGACCCATCTCAGAAGTAGTCTAGCCCAGCACAAAAGTCATAAGCTCAGATGCCAAAAGGGACCATTTGTTCTTGATGCTTGACCCTCTCCAATTTGTTATGCTGTCCACAACAAGTTTTTTCCTGGAGGTCTTCTTTCCTAAGAAATCTGTGCACTGTGGCTATGATGCAAAGACCCCAAGTGTTACTTGGTGTCTTCATGGGAATTGAGTGAGAATGTAATCTGAGCTTCTTTTTCGGGGGTCTATCTCCAATGCAGCAACATCATAACATTGAAGTGTAGATTTATAGCATGTCTTATGTATATTTTCTTAGTCCCAAGGCCCCCCTTTTCACAGATACATACACAACATGTCATGTAGAAAATATAAATTGTTGATCGTACAGGCACTTTCTTCCTTTTTAAACCTTTCCAAAGGTCTTTTTGTTAAATACACCCAGATGCCGTTTGACAGATGAGGGGCTAATTGCTCTGTGAATTACCTCTATCGATTCCTGTTTCATGTTGAGCCAAACAAACAAAAGATATTAATGCTTTGAAAAAAATGAATGATGACCTTTCTCTGCAAACACAGCTTGCGGTCTCTGATTATTGGTGATTCCAGAGAGCAGCGGTCAATCGCAATAGCTGTAACGCTATGATCACTATAATAAGCTTGCCTGACCTTCTCTGCCATGTTAAGTGGTTTAAATTTATTTGCCCAACAACAGAAGAGCTTTCATTTAAAGTCACAGAACATTCAATTCAATTTAAAGATGTAGTGTCTACTTTCTTCTTCTTCTCGTCTGTTCCCTTCCCCACTTCATACATCTAACATGCCAAGTTTACTAACAGTGTTACCACTGTAGAATAAACATCATACCTGTGAAACATGTTTCATTCCTTCAATTTGTTTAAGGTTCTGGGTGCCATTTTCTTTTTTGACTGGTTCTTTCATGTTTTAAAATGTTGCGAATATATATATATATATATATATATATATATATATATATATATATATATATATTTACCTTTGTAAATTCTGTCCACAATTCTGGTTTTAAGTTCTAGATAATTTAAGCAGTGTACAAAAGTTGAGAATTCAAGGACCGTGGCCTTGAGCACCCCAGCTTAGAAACCAGGGTGCCCAACTCCAATTTTGGCCATACTTAATGGGATCTTTTTGCCAGTTTTTTTCCCCCTAAGAAGTGAGCGTTTCAAATTGACAAATGGGGTGACACTGGGCCCAATTACCTACTTTAGAACATCTTTCTATTGGAACATACTTACATTCCAGAGCTCTCTACTTGATGACAGTTTTATATAAATGGCAGACTTCTAACTTGGCAGCAAAGATAACATGGTAGTGGGTCCTTTAAGAACTTCCTGACCTTTTTCTCAACAAGGCTTTATGGTGGTGAAAAAGTGCAAACCACAAATGTCTTGAGCCTTGAAAGTTAGGAAGTGGATGCATCCCCCCTCCCATGGTTTAAATGAAAATCTCTCGATAAGGGGACCCTGACACTTCCACCAATTTCCTGGTAAGAGGCATGCCAAAAAATACTAAGGAAGTAGTTTCTCTAAGAATATTTTGGTCCTTGTGCTATAAGATCAAAGCAGGAAGTGAAGAGAAACACCACAAATAATCAAAAGGTTTCCTGTGTCCGTCTGACATTCTCAAGCAGTTAGGGCTGAATTTAGATAGAAAGCTGGGCATTTTAGAGTGACTTTCCTTAAGCATTGTCTCTGCTTTCCACTCAAGATTGTAACCAACAACATGCTAGGCATTCTTCAATCATAGTTTACTTTGTTATGTGAAACCACGGGAGTTTAAGAATATGGGAAGCATGGTTCCCGCTTGGGACATATTCCTGGTTGTACATTCAAGGCAACAAGATCATTCTTGGCATCAGAATATTTGCAAATATAATGTAAATGTTCTTCCTAGGATACCTTTCTACATGTCTTTCTTTCAATTTCCAACTTCAGTGGCATCCTAATCCCTATTCATGCTTAAAAAATTCTCCTGACCTAATTCTTTTTCTTTAAGAATGTCTTTCATAGCACCCTATTAAGGACTCATCATAGCAAACAGTGCAGACTTTGAACTCAGCTCTTTGCACCCCTAGCTTCTTTACTACTTCATTTCTCTCTTTCTCCTGGAAGTTCACACTGTATGTCTCAGCCCTTGCCCACAGAACTTGGGGCTTAGCAGATGTCCAACTGATGTTCAAGAATCAATAGATCAATGTGTGAGTGAATGAATGAATAAATAGACTTACTGCATCAGTTAAGACTGCTGTGCAACAAACCATTCCAAACTGAAGTGGCTTTACACAACTATAATCTATTTTTATTCCTGCCTCTGTAGGTCACTTGGGACTTAGTTGACCACCACTAAGATTGGCTGAGATGGCTCAGTTGGAATGACTCTGTTCCCCATATTCTTTACCTTCCCTTTGTGTAACATGCTACCTAGACATGTTCTCATGGCCACAGCAGAAACACAAGAGGAATAGTAGAAATTTACAAAGCATCTCAGGACATGCTGTCATTTCTACTTTATTTATTTATTATTATTATTATTATTATTATTTATTTATTTTTTTTGATGGTAAAAAGTCATACAGGAGGGCTCAGGTTGGGTTCAGTGGTAGAACGCTTGCCTCACATTTGTGAGGCAGTGGGTTTGATCCTCAGCACTACATAAAAATAATTAAAACAAAGGTATTGTGCCCATCTACAACTAAAAACATATATTTTTTTTAAAAAAAAGTCATACAGGAAACCCTAATTCAAGAAACCAGTTTGTATAAGCCTGTCTTTCAGTCTTATGAAAAAAAAATCACTTTATCAAAGAATATGAATACAAAGACAGATGAAAAATTAGTCAGAGTAATGGAACCAAATCTATCAAGAAGGAAATGCTGATAATCATATGAAGAATAGAATATTTAGGTGCCAACTGTTAGAGCCGTTTGACCAAATGCCAGTATTATCTCCTTTATTTTCATATCACCAACACATAGCCCAGCAACTTAAAGTGGCCCATAAATATTTACAAAATTTGTTTGGACCATAGATAGCATAGAGAAAAATCACAATTGAATGAATACTGATAACTTTAATTTTCTGCATTTTTAAGAGAAAAGATGCCTGATGAGCAGAAAGGTAATGAACAAAAATGAAAAAGACTAAACAATAAATGATTTGTCTTAATTAATAAAGATGATTTTACTTTCGCTCACACATTTTAAGAAGTTGGTTTAAAAATTGTTAGGACCTTCATAGGAATATATGCAGTGGCCCATTCCTCCTAGATGCCTTCTTATTTAATTTCTCCTACTTGGAGACATGTCAGGGTAGGCATTGCAGGGCTTCTTTACAGAGTTTCTGCTCAATCAAAGAGTTGATGTTAAACCTCTAAAATCCAGGCGTTGATTTACCAGGAAGAACATAGTTAACTTAAAAGCAGAGAAAGCCCTGGCAGTAATCAAGGCCTCTGAATTCCTGGCCTTCTTCCCTGGAAGCCCCGTGGGGCCTGCTCCACAGGGCCAACCCCATACCACACACACTGGATTGGTGGTCCTCTTATCACAGAAAATTCCACCCATGCAGCCAAAACATACAGAAGGAAGCACACAAGAAAAATGGGAATATAATATGCAGGCCTGTGGATTGAGTTTTATGAAAAGCAAATTTAAAAAATGGGGAATTTTTCTTAGGTTTTTTTCATACTTCACAGGACAAGAAATCATGCGATAGATTGCTTATCAAATGAGAATAGTTTACTAGTTAGTAGTAAATTAGAAAATGAAAAGGGGTAGCTTTTAATCTTTCTTCTAATGTTTCTTACTTGTAAATAGGTAATTTAAAATTGATATAAAAACATGACTTTTACCATGATTTGCCATTTATTCATATTCTAAAAAGGGTCGCATGTATTAAAGATATGCGAATCAAAGTATTCACAAAACTTCTTTCTTGTTTGACTTTAGTTTGTAATAAAGTAGTATTAGATCCTGGCTGAAGCCTATGGAGCATTTAAGTTCTTTGAGACAATAAGATGCTTGCTATTTTGATACCTTTTAATTCATCAGCATTTCAGAATCTCATACTTCAGGTTTCTGGAAACAAATAAAAGATACAAATAAAAAAGCCATCCTCTTTGCTGGGCCCAGTCTTCTTGACTTGTTTGCATAGGCAAACCTTTCCTACATGGTCCAACTGTAGTGTTTTTTTTGTTTTCCCCACATTTTTCTATGTTCATAGTTCCTCTCCATTTTCTGCTAAGAAAGAAATTTTATATAACCAGCTAAAAGATTGAGCAAATGTTGAACACATATCCTGGTACAATTTGAACTTCACAATTGTGACAGGGTTCTCATGACCAAAATTCTAATGCGATCCTGGACCTAGCAAACACAAAACAAATAAAAAATGTAACAAAATCGTCAACTTCTTATCTATAGCCCGCAAAACATTAAAATAATAATTTGTATGTGGGAATTGACATGATCCAAAGTCTTCGTTCATTTTTCCCTGTTCTGTTTTACTACTCTGCAACATGGTGAGACAGTGGGTAGTGGGCACAGAGTGGAGAGAATTGATAGAGATGGGAAACCAAGCTGCTTTACAAAAAAAAAAAAAAAAAAAGTTCACAGCTGCAGTTTTTGGTAATCATGCTTCTTTTTCCAGTGGAGTTTAAAAAGACAAATTCATAAGAGTTGTTTTGCCATAAAAGGGAATCAGCTCTTAAGTCCAGCTTCCCAAAGACCTCAGAACTGAAATGACCACACCACTCCCTGAGGTCCAAAGCAAAAACTTTTGTTCCCCTCCTACATCCCCATCCCTAAGAGTTCTTTGCTACTAACTAAAATGATTAAAAACATTCTCAGAATAGAATACAAAATGTTGATGACTTCAATAGGGGTCTGTTTTTTGGGGAAAAAAATTAATGTATTACATGTTTACAGTTTGATAACACAGTAGTTGTGAAACCATCACATTGAGGACTTATGTGGGGACTTAAGTGTAGATGTATTTTTTTTGTGTGTCTTTTTTAAAAAAAATCCCACCTTTTTAGTTAACTAAAGAGAATCTTGAAGAAGAACAAACATCAGCCCATGTGAAGTCATTGGTTGTCTCTGAACTGAAACCTGGCTTCTTAAATCCTGTCTAGGTAAATTACCTTACCAGTGTGGGGTATTTCCTTTTAGAAGATTCCTTGGGAAGAGCCTCCAGGGAACTGACTAACTTTTTAATGGTTCACTCAGATTAAGAGGAAGGAAATGTGAACTCCTTGGGGGGAGGCACTTCGGTAGACCGTCTGCATCCTGTAATTCTTCCCAAGTCTGTGAATCATACTTTTAAGACTCCTTTTCAAGGGCATTTGTCTTCCTTTAAGAGAAATCCTAAGCAGAAAAGACGAGGTTTAAAATAGATCTCAATCAAGCTTTCTCTATAAAAACAATTGCATATTCCTCACTGTCTAACCAGCTCCTTCACTGGCATCCCTCCCCGACCAGGCACAACATTTGATGCGGCTTTTTGACTTGCTTTGGTTTCAGAATTAAAATGATTTCTCATATCATCTCAGTGTCTTTGAGCCACAGTTGTACCACTTCCCCCATCATAAGCAGCCATCAAGACTGAAGCCATTTCATCTGTAGGTGTTGAAAAGACTATTATAATAATATTTTTCAAAATCATTTAGGAAAGAAATCTTGCTTTCACAACAGTGTATTTAATAAGCTATCAAGTGTGTAGACAATTATAGGCTGCTTTTGCACTTTTCCCCACAACAACCTGAGCACTTCTCAAAAATAATTTCTTCAGTGAATAGTTTATTAAGGGGTTAAAATATTCAAACTTCTGTAGAAGTATGAAGTGACAAGAGCAAATTTCTAAAAGGTTTATTGCATTGCAACATCAATTGCTTAATCAGTACAGTATATATTTTTGAGTATCTACTAAATGGTGATTTCTAGTTTTTTTTTTTTAAGCTACTGCCAAGAAGAAGAAAAACCCCAGTTAAATGCGCAAAAGGGCAAGTTTATAAGTCATGGGATACCCACAGAATGTACAACATCAAGAACAAACAGTAACATAAATCATAGACTCTGGGTGATGGTGATGTACAATGTAGGTTTTTCAGTTGCAACAAATGTACCCATTGGGGGCAGAAAATTGGCAATGGCAAACCCATGCATGGGAAGGGACAGGGATATCTGGGGAATATCCCTTCCTTTCTCTAAATGTTACTGTAAACATAAAAGAGCAGTGAAAAGAGAAGGTTTCTTTTAAAAGATTAAAAAATGAGGTTCCACAAAGTGAATTTAGGCCAAATTTAAATTAACACATTACTCAGGATTGATTTGGGCAATTCACCAATCTAGTGTTGGTAAATCCATAATAGAAAAGTCTCTAGGAATTCAGCAGTTATTTTTTATGCAGTGAGGGGGAATGTTGGCAACCCCAATCTACCTAACCTGAACTTTTTTTGTAGCAAAAAGTGATCGGAACTGATGGGCAGGATGCAGAATTTTCATTTCTCTTACTTATTACAAGTGTTACATTGTAGATATATTAGTGGGTACTGCCCCAGACCACTGACAATGGTGAATAATACATAGATTATTTTGTATGGATAATATATGATATTTGCATTCAAAATGGTAATGGCTCTGGAACATATCTTAACCTCACTAGTTTTGAACAAGGAATTGTGCATGAAATCCATTGAAAAATAGAATGCAGGGAAGAAAGAAAAGAGCAGAAAACAGTTGAGTGTTATTTTACCCTTTCCCTGATTTCTCGACAGCTTCTATTCCTAGATTTTTCATGCCGACTCCCTTAGTATGATAGTCACTTTATATTTAAAATTTATTGGAAGTGTAATTTGCAAAAACTTGGAAATAGAATTGTATTTTCTACTTACATGTACCTTAAAAATGTTCTATATGAATGCCTGTAGGTCATGTTTTGTTTCTGTAAGTCTATTCCAGCAGAATACCCAGAAATATATTTTTCTTTCTTCTTCTTTTGGGTAGAAAAGTAAGAAATGTAAGGATAATGATTTAATGCATAAATTAAGGGTGTTGATAAAAAGAAAGAAAGGAGTAAAAGAGGAAAAAGAAGCAAAGAAGGAAGGAAGGAAAGGAGGAAGAGGAGAGGGAACCAAAAAAAGACAGGAAGGAATGAAAGAAGAAGGAAAAGTACTTTGGTCTGTAAGATCTACAGTACAATGTTTTTCAATGCTTAAGAAATCTTGAAAGAAAAGATGTCATAGCCAAATTTTAATATTCTAGAACTGCAATGGAATTGCATAAAGGCATAAATTTAAATCTAAATCATTTGGGGGAAACATTTAAAATACCCTATATTTTTGGTTAGTGCTGATATCTATAAAAATCTGCTATATTACACAGATCCATATTATAGAGATTATATATACAAATATTTTATTACTTATGCATAAAACATGATTTGTTGGGGGACATAAACTATGGCTTTCTCAGGTATCACTGCTACTTGATTGTTCTGAGTATTGGCTTTCTGACAGGGTTTGGAATGAAGCCATTTTTATTAATTTAGTTATTTTTGCTGATATAAAAGGCCGTCTATCATGTTAATGATGTATCGGTCTGCGGTCCCACCGAACAATAATTACAGAATGTTCCTAATAGTAAATCATTTGTCACAATCACAGCTCAGTACAACAACCTTTTGTGGAGCGGGGGAAGACATTATCTGAATAGCAATACACCTTTATTCGAACCGATTAGAGGGCATCCGGCCAAACCTGGGAGTCAAGTCTAAAATGCCCTTCTCCAAATCCCAGCCAAGGGCTGTGCGCAGGGAGCTGTGGTATCTTCCCCCACCCCCCACCATCGTTCTGCGTGGAGAGAGGAGAGGAGGCTTAAGAAGAACCGGAGAAAGGGACTCCTCTGGAAAGCGGGAGAAACAAAATGATGGGACAGGAAAATGTCAAAGGTTTCTCCTTGCCCCGCCCCCCTTCCTAGAGGTACCCCCACCACCGGCCATGCATTCCCCACCCCTGCCACCTTTTTTCTTTTTTCCTTAGCAAGAACAGGAATAAAAGGAAAAGCCAGGTTAGCGGAAACCATAGATGTCCAAATTTAGTGAAAGTCTCCCTATCAGAATAAGGGGTAGATTTTTGCCTTGTGAAGATTCAGGACCCTATTTTCGTTGTTTTAGAGCAGTATTTATAAGTCGTGAGAACAGAATATAGTAGGTTCGCAGCAGAATTGAGTGGGAGGTGCAGACTTTCCGGACTTTATTGTATGCACACTTGCGCCTCCTAGGGCACTACCAACACCCTCCACTACAGTCCTGCATTTGTGGACTTAGATGGACCCACCTGGACAAATCACACCCACCCAAATCCAAAGCGGACTCCAAGAACCCTTAAGCATTCGGCATGCATTCATTCTTTAACTGTCCCAAAAACGTTGATGTTAGCTCTATTTTAGGGATGAAGAAACTGAGGCACAGAGAACCTGAGTCAGACAGCTGTGGGAGAAAAGGGGATGATTTCTGGGATTTGGTCAATTTCATCCCACAACTGGGTTGGTTAACCACTGCATGTTGGGGTACCTTGATGAAGTAAATCATCAAGTTTCTTGAAGACTCATAGATTTATTGATTTTTGGTAAAATGATGACCACTATTGCTAGTTGGCAGTAGTATCCCTGTTATGTAGAGAAAATAACCAACACTTCAAAGGAGGAAAAGGGGCAGGACTTTTTGACATGAAGCCTGAACTCATCACCCCAGCCTCTGTCCCCATATTCTGTATGAAAAGTTGCCCAGGTAATGAGTAACTGAGTGATGTATACCTTCAATGAAGTGATTGCAGTTTCTATAACAATGATGGCCATACTTAAGGCCCATGGATTTTGGAAAAAGCAAAAACGAAAGAACCACTTCAATTTAAGGGTATGTACTTATTTTATGTTTTTTTTTTATTTCTTTAAATATATGGATTTTTATTAGAAGTTTTGTTGAGAATGGAAAGGAATACATTGCACACACAGGAGGGAATGCTAAAACACTCGTTCATTATGTCCAATGATTGGAAAACAGCTTCAGGATCAATTAAAATACGAGGAAAGAAGGGAGCCACAGGCTGTGAAGGGCATGTTGAAGAACGAGGTTTCCTGAAGGATCCACAATGTTGCTAGAAGTTTAGGCAGAGGAAAGTGATGTGAGGTACAAAGTTCATGCTTCCCAATTTTCTTTGGATTTTAAAAAGCCACAAGTGGAGTTGTTGCTTTCTGATTGCTGGAGAGTGAGTATGTAAGACCTGAATTAACCTTAAACTGGAGTCACATGCAAATACCCTCCTCCCCAAATACTCTTGCCATGTCTTCTTTTAATAGTGTTCTTTTGTTCTGTTAGAAGTATCCAAAGACCCCAATGGGTAAGCTGTCCTTGCTTTACTACTGTGGAATTCAAACTACCCATTAAATTGTGCAATGAAATACATACTGCTACGGACATCTCATGGCCACTGCTAACAGCAAAGTCCTTGGCCAAAACTTGAAATCGGTTGTAGCACAGGACTGGACAGGACAGCTGGACTTTACCAAGCCCTTGTCGCTCTTCTTCATCCTTTGTTCACATTGGTCAGGTAGCTGATTGTAGAACTCACAAACGCTTCTCAAAGTAACCCAGTTCAAACACAGGCGTCTTTGACACTGACCTGCACTACTTTTCCAAAGGGGAGAAGTCCCACACAAAAAAGAAAAAGAAATCAAATGGCTTCCTCTTGCCCCAACCCCGCTGTCCCCTACCCCTATGTTCTGTCCAGAAGAAAAATCCCTCGGCCGCAATGGTTGTTTTTATTAAATTCTCCTCAATAAAAAGCTCAGGCAGGATTTATTAGGTACTCAGGGCGGACGTTTAGTATTTCGCCAGTTATTAAGTGAAAATCAATAGAAAGCAAAGAAAATGGAAGTCACCGCACTGTTAGCGCACCGTTGTCGCCCAGATATTATGTCGGCTGTCTTGTAGATTCATGACGGACGAAAGAGGCCGGGAGAGAACTTTCTGCTTACATTGCAGGAGCCAAAGTGGGGTTATTCATTAGAGCAGGCAGCCGGCCAGATGGATTTCCAGTTCAGTTTTACCATTTATCTTTAAAACGCCTGTATCGAGTGAGAAAGAACACTGATATTATGTGATATCAATGGCAGGTTTATGTATCTAAATCAGGATTTATTGTTATTTTGTTCCAAAGACCTTTTTTTCTCAAGAAATACCATTTCACTGGAAGAAAATAATAGCTAAAACCTTGTCAAAGATAACCTTTCATGCTGTCCGTGCACTACTCCCTGTAAAACAAATAGAACCCAGTATATAAATAGTTTTAACCACATCCTTACAAATCATTTCTTCTGTATCTGTTTCCCCTATTTCAATATCATGTTTTTTTTTTTTTTGGTTGTTGTTGTTTTGTTTTGTTTTTGTTTTTGTTTTTGTTTTATAGCTGCAAATGTGATTTTCGGTCATCCAGTGTTTTCTTTTGCCCAGAGTTCTAAATAATGTCAGAGATTGTTCTAATTACATTTAAAGCTTTAGCTGTTTTACACGCTTCTGTGGGATGTTACCTTGTGCATAGAGCACTATTTTGGAAAGCAAAGTGGTCTGTTGTTCTTTTACTCTGCCAGCCTCAGAATGAGCTTGAGAATCAAAACCACCTATCATTTTTTTTCCCCAGCTGTTTCTTGTTCTTCAAAATCAGAAATAGGTTTTCTTTTCACTTGAGTTGACATGTTTGGTAACTTCAGTTTTGTTTTGGACTTTTAAAAAATTCTTTCTCATTTAAAGAACACATTAGAGCAGACAGGATCAGATCTGATCTTGGGTTGATCCTGCTAAATAACTAAGATGGCCAAAGGCCAGAATGAACCATTGGGCACTCTTTATAAATAGCGCTCAAGAAAAAGAGTACAATCCATATATTTGTAAAATGTTATTAGTGACACTTTATGATTAGGAAAAAATTACATCTGGGTTTTGATTGAAGCTCTTGCTGATAGGAAATTGTGAACATAATTTTAAGCTACTTTACTTTTACCAATTTTGTTTTGTTGTTTTGTTTTAGGGAAAAAGACAAGGTATATTTAGTTTTATATGGACTTATAATAGAGAGTAGTCAGATATGTGTGGTCATTTAAAGTTCAAAATTTATTGTAAATGGAACCAACTTAGAAAAATTTTCTGAGCATCAACTGAAGATTTGTGTACCCCTTGGACAAAAGTGATAATATATTGAAAAGTAAGAAAATAGAAGTATAAAGTAGGTTATAAAACATTTGTCTCTGATATTTTCTTTATTAGGTAAAGTTCAATTAAAGAGCTTAATTATAATAGAAGTGCTTTCTTCTATTTTTCTATTTGGAAATGGACTCTAGTTTTCTTATTTTTAAAATCTGTATTGACAATTCAAGCTTCAGTTTTTTCTTAGATGCTAGCCTCAAATAAAAATATTGGGAGTTCTCTCTAATATACCTTTTACTTCAGAAAAGTCATGCTAAAATTCTCTATGTAATCATACCTGTGTGATTGGACTTGCTGATGGGGAGACAAAAAAGGAGAGTGGGTAAAGAAATGGGGTCTGAAGCTAAATTGCATGATTTCCAATCCCAGCTCTTTCCCTCTCTGGAAATGCCTCCGTTTTATCATCTGCATTGTGAGGAGAATAATCTTATAGATGATTTAGCAAGAATAAGTGGGTTAATATACGCAAAGTTCATAGACTATCACTTGCCTAATATTAAGTCTTTAAAGACCTAGTTAGCTATTAGCTCTGATCGTACAAAGTTCAGAAAATAATGTTTCCCATGTTATCACTTGGTTTTCTAACACCAAAGATTCAAATAAACCTGTTCTCACACTTACCAGTATATTTAGACATTGCATAAAAATACAGATATAAGGTTCAGTCATATTGAGAATTCCACTTAACCAAAATTTTGTCTTAAATAAATTGGTATCTTTCCTGGGATCCATAGTCTGAAATAATAATAATGATAATGATGATGATGATGATGAAGATAATAATTGTCTATGAGCATAACCATGGTATTGATTTATTAATAACTATCGTAATTCAGTAGTCATGAGGCTTTATGTCTGATTTGGGACCTATTTATAGACATCTTAATTTGTTGAAAACAATGCCTGGTTATTTCATTCTAGCAAATACCATCAATAACACATGCACTTATGAGAAAGAAATGATACTGCTAATTAATATGACTCGGGCAGTGAGAAAATGAAGGTGTTCACACCAAGGAAAATCAGACCTGATGACTTGGATTCATTGCTGTGTGCCTCATGTCACTTGAATCCTTGCCAAAGCTGTCTTACCTTGACTTTATGGTATCAGCCCAATAGCTTTTCATCTTGTTCACCCTCTCTAGACTTTAGGTGTTTTAATTGTAGAGTGGGTATAATATGCCTCCTTTATTCACACTACAATTGAGAGCTGAAAGGAGAGAGCATAAAGCACTTATTAAAAGAAAACAATACTTTCTATAGTCAGGTTGGTGGGAAGATCAGTATGATTTTAAAACACAGTGATATAATGTAAGAGTAACTACTGCCTGCTTTCATGGCTATTGATAGGTACTCCTACATTCTTGCCACAGAAATGTGAGTGCTAAAGACAGGGATATTCGGAACCAAAACTGGCTGTCTAGTTCCAAATCCTCTCTCCCATGGGTACCCACAAGACCAGGGCCCTCAGATTCTTCATGTATAGTGCTGGAATAGCAAATGCAACCCACTACTGTACTGAGATAAATAGTTCTCACTCATGTATTAAGTGAGATCATTCATATAAACTGCTTAGAACAGTGCTTACTAAACACTCTAGGAATGTTTTTGATGTTATTTGCTTTCTATGGTGCTGATTAATACTGAAGACAAATCCCTGACTTCACTGAGCTGATGGTCAGAAAATTCAAATAAGCACTCAGGCAACTTCCATATGTTGAGATAGTAAAAAGGACATTGTAACTCAGATTGAAGACATGAGGTAGGGGTAGGAAAGACTTCCTTGTTGAGGTGACATCTAAGCTGAAATGTTGATCATTGCAGACCTGTGGTATGGAACTCTCTCCATGATTGAAAGTCTATAGCTGCATGGTCCAATATGGTGGCAAGCAGACACAAACAGCTATTGAAGTCTTGAAATTTTGCTAATATGTAAGAGGAATTAAATGTTTACTGCTATTTAATTTTAATTTTTTAAATTTAAATTTATAGTCACATGAGCTAGTGGCTAACATATTGGATAGCACAACCCTAAGCAGAGGGAAAAAACATGGGCATAAATCCAGGTTTGAGGAAGTTTTAATATACTGAAGACCTGATATTTTGAAGAGCAAAGCAGATTCCTGAAGGTCTAGTATGGGAAATTAGCAGAGGCAATGTCTAGCTTACTGAAAAGTTCAGGCTTTGACTGAGGCCATTCAAAGCCATTGCACAGTGGTTAGAAGAAAAATGACAGGATCAGATCTGTATAATCTCTCAAGGTGTAATTATAATAGCTAGAGTTATTGACACTTTATAGTTTATGAAGTTATCAGATAACCTGATCTCCTTTAAATCTTCAAGAGTGTAATATATCTTAATTATTATATTTCCTTTTATATATTTTTATTTACTTTGTCTTCAACTCAGTAATCTGTGTTCTTGCTGCATCTTAGATGACAGCCCTGATTTAAAAAAAAATACATATATATGCACAAACTCATTCATGAGAAGGTTAAATCAATCAATTTGGAAAACCGCAGTGGGTTCCTTTCAAAGAAATCTTTTTTTTCTATATATGACCTACTGTCCAAGGTACATGAGCATCCTGTCTTTGTCCCCAGGGCCAGCCTCACCACTTCTAGCACATTAGTTATATCCTCCTGTGATGGCAGGGGATTGAGCTGAGCTTCTCTGTGCATTCAGAGTGATGAGGGATGAGCCTGCCTCCCTCAGCCTTGGGAGTGCTTCGTATCTGAATCCATCCTGTCCTCCCAGACAAGTAGCAAAGAGAACCCTGGCTAGACAAGGGTATCCACTGCAATATGCTGACAGTCCATGGCTGCTGACCTGACTCTCCGTGGCAGTTCTGAGTAGATAAGAGATGGCATTTTTCCAAGTGGAAATGAGATAGGAGCCGAGCTAGCTGCTTAGGCCTGGGCCCTGGAGCCATCACATCTACACAACACACATACACAACTTTAACTCTGCAATTCTCAGTGAGAACATTTCAAACAAACACTAACATCTGATTTGATTAGATCAAGTCATTTTCTCTCTTCTTTTTTTAAGGAGGATTATTAATAAAATCACACTTCCTTAAAAGAAAGAAAGAAGGCAGGGAATGTAAATGTGGCACTAATTTAATTACACACTGGCACTGTAAGACACTAATGTAAATATTCTGGTGAGCAGGCCTAAGACACTTGAAGTAATTACTTAAGGGCTCCCTTTCAAAGAATCTCTTCCTTTTTTATTAAATGCCTTTTAACATTAGCACTTTCTTCCTGACAAATTAAATGAAATTTCATTACTCTCCCTGACTTAATGGCATGAGGCTCCCACAGAGGTGTGAGTTAACCCTCCCTGGACAGCTGACAAGGGCTCCTACATTTTGTCAAAATGCCACTGTCCTATCACATATGAGAAGGGAAAGCTCCAAGAATCTTTTGTGTTTTTACCAGAGCTTCCAGAATTCCTCATTTCCTTAATGTTTTTTCAGCTGCGATCCTTGCAAAAATCTAAGAAACCAATAGTATTGTTGTTTTCCAGAGCTCTCAAGTTCACAGTTAAAATATCATCCATGGAAACTCTAATAATGACCACAAAGAGAGTAACAATAGCAAACAATTATGTAGTCCTTATTAAATACCTTCTAAGCAAGGGATCACTCTTAAATTATTTAAGCACAGACAAAAACATGATAAAGTAAATACTATTAATATTTCAACTGTAAATGAGGAAATTTAAGTGGAGTGGTTAAGCAATTTACCCAAGGTCACACAGTGAAAAGCAGAGGAGCTGGGATTCAACCCCACCAGCCAGCCATTATCACACACTTTTATACAAGTAGGTATCAAATGCTCAGTCCTGAAGACACAGTTATTTCCATATCCTCTTTTACATTTGTGCAAACTGAGACTCAGAGATCTTAAGCAATAAGCTCAAGATAATGTGGCACTTTTCTGTTGGGGAAGTGCATCAGCCATATCTTGCAGACAAATAAGCTTCAAAATTATTTCTAAAATGTGACCTCTGAAAAGTTTTATTTCCAGACCTATTTTATTCCACCTACTAAGGGGAAAAATAATGCAATAACTTTCTTTTGAAAGATGAAGAAGGAAACAGTAATTACTGTAAAATTAAATTTATTTTTAATATCTTTGGAGTGGAGACATACAGTTACAAGAAAATTACAGAATAACTACACAGACACCATGGAACTGAGGGCCGTGTCTATCGGCCTCATTATGAGTTAAGAATAAATCTATGTTAATTTTTTTAAAAAATGACAATTGAGAAAGGTCTTACAAAATGAACACTGCCAAAGATGTTGTACTTTGAAAGAGCGTGTGTGTGTTTGAGAATGTTCTGGAGAGACACAATTGAGAAAAGTTGAACACTGATAAGGATGGCTTGAGAGTGTGCTGCCTGCCTGGGTCCCTGGAGATTTTGGTTCTCTGTCATTTTTAGAATGAATGCTCATATTTTCTCTCTATGGAGTTTTACCTTCTCCATTTTTTGAGTCCACTGCTTTTCCTTGTATAGACCCAACTTTCCTTCACAATCTTTATTTTGCATTTCATTTTATTCTACTTTCCATGGTTTCAGTACATTCTGAGGTGTCTTGGGTGGCATGGATGCACCAGGAGAGAACATTCTCTCTGGTTAATTTTGAATTTCAAGAGACAGAGTCAGCTTATAATGAGAATTCATTATGCTTTTGTATCCCTTCTCCCTGTCACATCCAGTGATAGTACTCTTTGGCTGAAAATGTTTTCTCTAAATATAGTCCTTTTTCCTGCCCATATCACTAGTAGCTCAGATGTCCTGATGTTGTGTTCCATCTTACCAAAAGGGTGTCCTTTGTAAGACCTCAGGCCCTGTGGAAGAAAAATAATCAGCTTGTAGTTTAGAAGATAAATGGTGCAAGGGGGAGTTTTTTCCCTCTCTTGGTTGTTCTTAAACATATGTAGTTTTAGAGATCGGTATGGTAGTGTTTGGAAAGAAGCAAAGACTTGAATTTATTTTGGTTCAGTGATCAAATTTGGAGGGGCTGGATCATTTGTTTTCCTCTTGTGAGGTCCAGGTAAAAGTTCATTCCCTCCATGGCCGGGTGCTTCTGACAAACAAAAATCAAGGACCCAAAATAAGTATTTTATCTAAAAAATGTGAACTATCCCAAAACAAACATGAAAAAGTACAGCTGCCAAATTCCACATGTAAAAAGAGTTGGAGGTTGAGACAGCGCAGAATCTCACTGGGGACTAATGGGTAAAGTTTGGCCAGCTGCCCTTAAGGCCTTGAGGGACACTCAATCCAATTGCCATGTCTTAGAGGATGTGAATTTCAAGGTTACACCTGGGTGTTCAAGGGCAGGGCCAAGTGTAATCGGCACTTAGATCATAGATTAATCTTATTTGCCATCTATTAGGTTTGATTCCTCTTCCCTCTCTCCCTCCCTAAAGCCAGGATTATTGTGATAGTTTAAGATAATGGATTCTGACGGAAGAAAGGTCATGCAGGCATGGAGATTTGGAACCTTAAGATAATATGATTAATCTGAAAGCTTCTCTCTCAAAGGGGAGGGCCGCACTTTTCATATGTCTAATTGAGAGAAGAGAGCTGAAAGACTAAGAAAGAGCAACCGAAAGGGAGTGAAAAGAACTGAGTCCTTGTCAACAACTGCAATTAATTATCATTGTCAGGATGATCTTTCATTAGTTTTCACACTAATAAGATAGATTTGCCTCATGCCTGAGGCTGATAAACCCTTATTGGCAATGTTGATAAGAATATGTCACTATGGACAGCCATTCATGGATATCTTCATTTTATTTTTCTAATTTTCCAAAACTCAATGACTAAGTGGATATTGCTAAAAGGAACTACATGTAGGTTTTAAGACCACGAAATGCAGCAAAATTTCCTTAGCACAGTGGTTGGCATGATCTAAGCAATAAGTAATGCTAACCGTTGTTATACATGCTATCCACACATGAGTATTTATTATGTATTTTAAGGTATTGGGTTTAATCTTAATTCTTTCAGAAATTTCAAGGTAACCTTAACTAACTACTGTGGAGAGGTCCATAAAAAGAAATTAATAATGATATTTATTGATTTATTTATCATGGAGAATCAAGATTCTCATCTTCTAGAAAAGATATTGTTATGCTTGGACTACCTGCAAGAAATTGGAACTTAAATGCAAACTTGGGTTCACTACAATTTTATTTTTTCCTCATATTTCTAGAATATAAACCATTTTGTTTTACTCTTTAGTTATGGTGACTGGTAAAATATTTTCAGGGGTTATTTAAAATGTATGAAATACATATCTTAATAGCTTGAAACATGCATATATGTTTCTATTTCTGTATATATGATACCATAACCCATTTCCACTACATTCAAATTACCCTCATTTCCTCACTTTTTTAACAATATTAAAATGTACTGTGGGATTGTTTAAGATGAACAGTAGAGGAGAGGAATGATATTTTTCCCCTAAGGCTCAAGATTCATAGTCTCATAAAGAGGAATATGAGATTTTAATCTATAGTTTATAATTTTCTAAACAGATGCTTTCCTTTAAAAAAGTAGAACACCTTTGGTTTGCTAACAAGAAATAAAATCAGACAACATGGTCATTCCTTAATCAAGATGAGTAGAAGAGGACCATTCCTGGAGGTACCGGACCCAATACAATGAACGCAGAGCTGCAAGCACAATTGAATGTGAAGGAAGGCTTCCTAATGCAGTCTAAGTGGTGATAATATATGTCCATCCTCATCCACTGAGATTCTCAAGATGATGAACAATATCAAAGCCAAATGAAATAATTAATTCTCAATAAAAATCAATGGAACATAGCATGAAAGTCAGCTGTGGCATGCATAGAAATGCCAATGTTCAAATCACAGAAATACACAAGCACTTAGGGATGGAGTACAGAAAAACTAGAACAAACTTATGTCGAACGTGAAAAATAAAGTACTTTCCTCCAGGATAAATTCCTTTTTTTCTAAAATTTTGAAACTTTTCTTTAAATAATGCTGCAATTCGTTAAAACTGTGGTTCAGTCACAAATTCACTTTGTTCAGGGTGGGGTAGGAAAAGATATTTCTAACTTCCAGAACAAAGCACTGTTTTCCTAAGCCAAATTTTGATTTATTTTTAAAAGTTACTTTCAAGTATGTGCACAGTGGAGCGTTTGAGAGTACAAAAAGTAAAAAAAAAAAATGCAGATATGAATTGTGATTCATAGTTAATTCCTGAACACTGGCTAAAAGTAGTTGAGATTAAAATGTCCCAGACCCACATGTGATACGGCTTCTGAACAGAATTGCTGAATTGAGTGTTTAATAATTGGAAGAGAATCTGAGTATGCACCAACTTCATTCTTGTCTTCAGAACAATCAGCACACACACACAAAAAAAAAACAATGAGGGAAAAAATGCAAGTACCCCTTTCACACACTCAGTTGATTCTGATTTGGAGAGTTGCAGAAACCCTTGCTGGGTCTTTCTCTAACACTCTTCCTCCCCAGTATCATCTTCACTTTCTGATTTTCCCTATCCTTAGAAAGAGGTGCCGGCATTCAGCAACCCCATACATCAAAGCTTTAACCTAATATATGATGTGTTTATTCTACTGGCGCAGAGCATATCACTCTCAAATGACTGACAACAACTCTAAAATGAAGTGGGTCCAAAGTGGGCTCTAATAGTTATGGGAAGCCTCTCTAGTCAAACATAAAGCAAATTAATGTGAGCCCCTCCTGCACCTTCAGTCTGGAAATGCCATAAAGTAATAAGCAAGAGACCCTCGCAATGTTGAGTGCTGGATTTCAATAGATTTACATATTAAAGGTACAGGACATGTTTAATGTGCTCTAATATCAAATTTATAAGTTTCTAACTTAGGTCTTCCTTATTTTAAAAAATAATTCTTACTGTGGGCTAAGTATGCAGATAAAAATGATGATTCTAATCAATTAGACATCTATTTCACCTACCATCATTTAGTTTTAATGAGTGAATTAAAAGCAGGACTTGGGAAATATTTGGAGGGCTGAGTTATTGGTATTTACATTGTATCAGAATGTTTGTGCATGTTTTGTATATGTATATATGTCCTAAGGAAAGGGTGCAGAGAATACAAATGAAATAAAACAATAAGGAGAAGTACAATATGGATTGACAATACATTTTTAAGATTTTACATTAATTTTGATGTCAGGTTTCATAATAATTTTAACTTTATTTAATTCTACCAACACTGGGGAAAGTGTTTAAAAAATTTGCTCATGAAATTTAATGATTGCTGAACTGTAGATTTTTCAAAAGCAAACTCTTTATTTTTCAATCTTTGAACCTTTAATACCTTAAAATATTAGATCTAAAAATGTACCACCAAACCATCTCCTCTGTAATTAGATGGCTGAAAAATGAGAAAAGCTTTGTATCCCTGATTCCCAGATTGTTATGGTAAATTCCTTTGTTCTCCAGATATGTTTAATATGATTTTCTTACCATGTCAGCCATCAATGTCAGCCATCAGACCAACCAAGTTATGAGCATTTTAAGTGGAAGAAGACACCACATACACCTCTCTCTCTCTCTCTCTCTCACACACACACACACACACACACACACACACACAATTTTAGGCTATCTCTTGTAGAAGCGATCAAAAAATAACAGAAGACTGCATATGCATAAACTTAGTAATAAAATGAACAGACCAGATTTTAGGAATTTTTTTTCATTGCTTCTAGTGTATCCTAGAATTGTTTATTTTACACGTTCCAACTTAGTTTAGAAATAAAAGGTAAGTTTTTTTTTTTGAGTAGATAAAAGGCAGTTAAGCTCTTCTTAAAAAAACTAATTTTGATTTTCAAGCTATGCTAATTTTAAGCAGAAAAAAAAGCTATGGAACATAAATTGTGAAAAAAAGTTTGACAACTTATCCTCCAAATTGTTCATTATTTGGGATATTTTTTTCTTTCCTTAGTTATTTCTGTCATTATTACTTAGCAGTACAACCTTAGTATTAAGCAAATTAAATAAAATGCAATTCTTAAGAGCCATTAAATCCAAAGTCAAATAATTGTACCAAAATGTGAAACAAAACAAAACCACACCTGGCATAGAATATATTTTATTAATTACTTCTCAAATTTTCCTGTTTTTTCTTCTTCTTTATATTATGAGCTTTACAAGGAAAATTAAAAGCTTATAATGGTATAATTTGTGACATTAAAAGTAGAACTTGTAAGGTGCAGTAGCACATGCCTGGAATCCCAAAGCCTCAGGAGGCTGAGACAGGAGGATTGAAAGTTCAAAGCCAGTCTCAGCAACAGTGAAGCACTAAACAACTCAGTAAGACCCTGTCTCTAAATAAAATACTAAATAAGGCTAAAGATGTGGCTCAGTGGTCAAGTGCCCTTGAGTTCAATCCCCAATACCCAAAACAAACAAACAAAAAGTAAAGCTTTCTGACATATTTAGAAACTGAAAGATTTGTCTGTTATTTGTGTGTGTGTGTGTGTGTGTGTGTGTGTGTTGTGTGCGCATGCGCATTTGGTCAAGCAATTATTTTGATCCACTGAACCCAAGTACATTCTTTCTTGTGTAGGAAGATAATTCAATAACTTGCTAATTGCAGAGGATAGACTAGAAAAGACACATTTTAAAGAGAAGATTCTATACAATAGATTTTCATTGTGTTTATCTAGTTCATTTCCATGTTGTGCAATCAGTAAACTCTGATAGTGTGATTTGGGTTGGCAAATTTTGTGTTGCTATTAATTTTTATTAATTTTGTGTTTATTTCAGAGAGCAGTTCTGCTCTTAAATAAGTTCATGTAAGAACTTTCCTTTAAGTTCTTAGTAAACACTTCGACTGACAAAAGAAACATGTGTTAAATGTTTATTTCTCTTTAAAACAAAAATTCTCTTGTTTTCTTGGTGAATAATCATGACATTGTTGGACCTCATAAGTGTAAAAGAAAGAAAATCTTTTCAGAGGCTAAATCTTTTTTAACTACTGCAGCAATATAAAAATAATAGCCATGGGCATTCTAACATGTTAAGTTATAAACAAGTAATCCTAAAATGTTCTAATTAGGTGAAATTCTAGAATTGCTGTTTTAAAAGAAGCTGGTAAGACCTCACCTATTAATAACAATAAAAAGCCTGGAGCTAGACACCAAAGATCCTTAAAAGTCAAAAGATCTTTTTCCCTTTAAACCCTATGAGGGGAAAATGATAAAAATCTAGGATAAACTTTCATGAAGGAGAAAAAAAACACATATACATTACAGAATATCTTACTTTTCAGTGTGTTTTAAACTGAAATATATCCAAAAATATACTCAGCAAGAGTAGATGAATCGGTGTGCATTGTATACCCATGGGACAGCTCTGGATTTGAGGGGAGGGTTGTATCCATTATTACTTCTGAGGACACAAATAGAAGATTAGCTCTTAATAAAGAGATACAACATTTTAAGTGTACATCTTTTTTTAATCAGTCACTCTTTGCAAGTAAAGCTTTATTACTTCTGAGCTTTTGACAGGCACTTGAAAAAAGGTCACATAATAAACGGTGCTTACTTCTCATTGCAGAACAACAATAAGTCATCCCTGCATCCATTATTTACCAAATTGTCTTCATTTTTCTTCACCTGCTGGGTTTTCAGCAATAAAGATAAATAATATTATTAAACCAGCCTAGATATTTTCAGAATGATCCAGAATTTGTCAGTGAGTTAGACTTCTGGAGTGGAAGAGAACAAATGTATGAGGAAGAATTGGCTATCCAAAGTGTTTACAGAAACATATTAAAGGCGGGTTTTCACAGAGAGATCCATCTGGAATCACACATATATGGATTAGAAAAATACTCTTTAAATAAATAGCGATGAAATAAAATCTTATTATACCATTTCTAGACAAAGAAATATTTTCATAGGTAAACATTAAATACTTTCTTTGCCAACTCTCTTTCCACTGCTCTTTCATTCGTAATTGCTGCCCTGATTAGAAGTGCTTGTTAGACAGCTAGGAAATACTTTTGAAGGTTTGAGGAAATAAAATAAAATATTAGAATGTGTTTCTTTACAATTCAAATAACTTAGTGGCACAGAGCCTATGCTCAAGGGCAGACTTCAAATCTATGCCTAACGCATGCAGACACTGACTGATTACCAAATCTCTCCTTCTATACCTTAGTGGTCTTATACAAGCAAAATACTGAGATTGCATACAATATCTGGTGTTGAGTGAACTGTTCGAGGTTACATAACAAGACAGGGGAAACTGGAATTTGAGCACAGGCAACTGAGAGTTAGCACCTGTGCTCTTCAGGAAACAACCTGGTACACTGGTGCTGCTGTCCTGACACTATTTTATTCTGCTGCTCCAGCCTACTTCATTTATAGGGTTGCATCACAATATTGAAGCACAGGACTCAAACGGAGAGAACTCATCATCTGCATGGTCAAGGTGACAAAATACAAAAGAAGAGAACAGAGCAGATGGAGAGATCTGAAAGCCTCCTAAGAAAGAATAGGACAGAAGTCACCTGGGTCACTGATAGTCTAGCAGATTCTTTTCCATGATTTTGTGAATATACCTGACTCCTCAACCTGCCCTTGGTCAGGAGAAGAAACTCATGAGCTTGAGAGGTACATGCATGTATGTGGAGCAGATCATTAGATTCAGTAAGTTTCCATTCCTATGCAAGTAAAATGTTGATAATACTTTGTTATTTTAATTAACCTTCAAGTTTCATTTTGCTTTTGTTCCTTTTAATTTATTTATTTGGTTTTCATGGATTCACTGTGCACATGACATAACATTTTCTAGGTTTTCTTCCAGATTCTCTATTACTTTGCCCTAGAACAACCATTCCTCACCATCCCTGCCCTCTCAAATCTCTTCTTTTCTGGGCTGCAGCATCTTTCCCTTGAATCAATTCTTCCTGACCCTACATTGCCTGCTCCTGTATTTCCCAAGAACTCTCCTAATGACTCAGAACTCAGCAGTATATTCCCTCCCTTTCAATCTCTCTCTAAGTAAGAAGTAATATTTTTTTATTTGTAGTCACACAGCATTTTATATGCCTGATAAAAATATTATGCTATGATTCATTATTAAAGTGATTTTCTGCTAAAGACTGAGACTGAATAGCCTATGCAGTCTTCATCTCCTAATCCTGCTTAGGATGGTATCTGGGATATAATAGGTGCTCACAAAAAATAAACACTCTTCCTGTGTGACTCAATGTACCAAAACTCACTTGAAATTTATTTTTATGTATATGAGATTTATATGTTCATGTGTATATATTTGTGGACTCTGGAAACAAAGTATGTCATCTTGAAGTAGAACAAATATGTAAGTACTGTATATGACAGATGATACTTAGGACAATAAGTAAATAGAGTGGTTAATGGAAATAGAATGGCACATTTTAATACTGTCTTTCAGCAGCCAAAGATGGATTAAGGTTTTCTCTCCCTTTTACTAACAAAACTAAAATATTACTTAAAAACATACAAGTTAAGAAATTAGCTTTTTGAACTAGACTTCCTTATTTAAGTTGAAGCATGGATTAATTTTTCATACAATGAAGAAACATGTATTTATATGTGTATGTGCACACAGAAGAAGATTGTGACATATGAAGTATACATAATTTTCCTTATTTCAGGTACAAAGTGTCCTTAAGGATGCATTCCATTTATTATTTTATTGTGAATACACTGCATTTGGGAATATGTCTGTATTATTTAATCATTAGATAAACATCCTGGCAAGGAACTTTCTCTTTGGGAAGACACTGGTCAAAGGATACGAAATTTTAGTTAGATAGGAGGAAGAACACCTGCTTCTTCTCTTTCTTCACAGATTGTCTCTTTGGCCCTGGCAGACAGATGGTGGGTGCTCCACTTTCCTGCGTTGCCTGTGCACTTCATGTGATGCCACAACAGCACTGTGTAAGGTGCCGTTGTGGCATCACACTGTGACAGACCTAGACTGGAGCAGCTGAATGAAACTGGATGGCAGGACCAGCGTGCCGTGTTCTGTTCCAGGGCTCCTTACTATCTGTCATAGGATATGATGACTATGCTTCATGATGACATATTGGGTTATTGAGAAACGGGGAGGTAGGGAAGAAACCCTCCTGGTTGAACTGAACAGCAGTACACTTGCAGAGACATTTAACCTTAGTGGACAATTGTTTCTGACAGGAGTAAAGAACAAATCAGCTGGAAAAAAAATATAGAAGAAGCAGTAACTTGCCTTTTAGGCTTTATATAGCTGCTCATTTCTGGAAGGAAAGAAAGAACATCATGAAATCTCGTGGGCCCAGCAGCCAGGGGAGCCCTGCTGGCACACATGCCCCTTGTGAAGTCACTTCCATCTTGGTTCTGAAGTCTGCAGCACAGGCCTCCTCTCCTGCTTTCACTACTTATGTCTGGCAGTTGTTGCAAAGATAAAATAGGCTAATGTGCATGCGAGTGCTTTGGAAAGTATAAAGCACTATATAAATGTAAGATGTTATTGTAAAAGGGAGTTTAAAACTATAGCATAAAAGACTTGTTATAAAAATAAAATAAAAGTGACTCTAGTCACTTATTTTTATGAGGCACTTTTCTCTCTTTGGAAAAATATAATTTACTAATTCAAGAGAGAGCTATTAATTTCTCAGTCCTTCACAGCCATTAAAGCAGGGATGATGACTTCAATTCAGTTTACAAATGGAGTGGGCATACTGCAGGAGAATGCTACTCTCAGGTTACATATAAATGGAATTAAATTAAATTAATGAAAAGAGAAGAAAAGCATGTGTTGATAAACAACTAACGTATTCCCCAAGAGGCTCAATCAAAGTCTGAGATAAGATACTAGTTAAAATATATTAACTTTCTCACATCTCTTTCCATGTTCCTCAGATGTCATTTGGAAATTATTTCTCAAATACTAACCATTAATAAAAATAATACCCATATGGCACTTTTAACAGTATCATGATTAAAACTATCATTCGGTTTTAAATTCAAAGGATATAGTCAGTCTCTGATATACCTATAGTGATATGTTAATGAGAAGATGCCAGAATTTTGTGTAGTGCTTCCAAAATCCACCGCATGGATGACACAATTTCAAGAATATTATCTTGGTGAGTGGCGGAAAACTGAACTTATGGCAATATTTGTACGTTTGTCAGTTTTTCATTCCTGTAAGAAGTACCTGGTGGGGCTGGGGTTGTGGCTCAGCGGTACAGTGCTCGCCTAACACATGTGGGGCTCTGGGTTTGATCCTCAGCACCACATAAAAATAATAAATAAATAAAATGAAGATATTTTGTCCAACTACAACTAAAAAATGAATATTAAAAAAAGAAATACTCAAAATAAGGAACTTACAGAGAAAAGGTTAATTTCAATGTGTAGTATTGGAGGTTTCAGTATATTTGATTGGCACCATTGCTGTGGGTCTGTGGTGGCAAGTCAAGGCAGGAGGTCATGGCACAGCAAGACTACTCACCTCATGGGCCATGAAGTTAAAAGGAGAAAGAGGAAAAGACCCAGTCCCACAATCCATTTCAAAGACAAGCCTCCCAAACATACATCTCCCCCTAGGCCTAATTCTCATGAAGTTTCCATCACCTCCCAACAACACCACTCTGGGGACAATGCCTTTAATGAATGTGCCTATGGGGGGAGCCACTTAAGAACCAAGCTATAGCAAGATACTTCTAAAAAGAACAGGAGATTTCTTTTACTTGGATTTTAGTCTATTATATTAAGCAGCTTTGATTTTTTTTTAATTTTAAAAAAGATTTTACTAGTGCATTATAATTATATACACTACTGGGGTTCATTTCATATATTGGAAATATATGTATGTATATATTATATACTTTACTTCAGTATATATACATATAATATAGTATATATATATATATAATATTATATATATATATATATACTGTGTAAAGCAAATTTTATATAATTTATATATAATATATATCATATATACATAATTACTTCCTTCCCCAGTACTTTCCCTTTCTTTCCTGTTTCCTGCCCCTGTTTCCTTTCCTCTACCCTATTGGTCTTTATTCTATTTTTTAAATTTATCATCCTTTTTTAAAAACAAATAGTTCATTATTGATGTACATCAAGGTAAAATTCACTATGGTATATTCCAATACATATATACACACACAGGATAGTTTGATCGGTTTCATTCCCTCATTCCTCAGTTTTCCCAGCTCTCCTCTTACCCTCATCCCCTTCCTCTACTTCAGTGATCTCTTCTATATTCATGGGATTCCCATACCCTATAATTTCCAAAATATCATGGCACATCCAATGTTTGGAATACAAGGAAACAAAAGTGATTCTCTTAAGAATTTATATCATCATTTGTATGTTTTATAAATTATCATCTGATGCTTAGTGATAATTTGCTGCTGGCACCAAATCCTGTTGGGGACAGAAGAGGAAGATCTCTGAGTAATGCTGGGAAAGTTTGTGGCACCCTGTGACTCAGTTTCCCCAGGAATGAAAAAGGAACTGTGATACTTAATTATCAAGAAAGAATTAATGCTTATAAACCAAATTACACAGAGCCTCAAATGTATCTCTTGTTACCAATGCCATGATACTCTGTAAATACATGTTAAATGAGAGAGACTAGAGCTTGGAGAAAATTCATAGGAGAACAATGCCATAGGAGTCTTCATATGTAGCTATCTTTGTCATCATTTTTATTGATGACTTGTAGGAAGATAAAGAACACAGTAATTTAGCTTTCTGATGACATGAAAATAATGGTATCAAAATCTGGATAGCCAAATTGATATCCAAATGAACTCAATTTAAGAATATAAAACTTACAAATTGTAAGGCCTTATACTTGGGTTTCAAAATCCACATTCTGAAAAATAGTTTAAGGAGAATATAGTTTAGCAGTAGTAAGACTATTCATATTTCTACCTAAATAGTGCTAAAAGAGAAAGATACATTAGGGTTTAAATTAAAAATAAGAAAAATTTAAATCATAAGAAAGATGTGATTATAAAAACCACACAATTTTTAGCATTCAATAAAGCATTACATCTAGAATAGTCCACGTGTCCTCAAACCTGACCACACATACCTGGGAGCATTTTTTTTTTTCTGGCACAGTTCTGGGTGCTAGGCTCTTATAGAAAAAAGATAAGTGGGAATATTAGAGATAAGGAAGGAGAGAACTAGTGACCACCACTACTAATTGTGCATCAAACCTGTGCTGAGCATTAATAGATATGATGCCTTCATCCCTTACATCAGCCCATGATGGAAGGTGTGTTCACTTTCAGACTTGGAGAGTTGTCACATTCTCATAACCATGTAGTTAGCATGTGCTGAGTCTGGATTTGAACCTAGGATATCTAACTCCAGAACAAGTACCATCAGCTTCCAGGATATTCTTCTTATTGTTGTATATTATGGTGTGGCTAAAGACTTGCTTGTGGAATCTAGTTATGAAACTAGACACAATTTAGTCTGGAATAAAGACTCAAGAGAAAGCCTGATGCATACCTGCATACCATCATGTAGGTATATGACTGTTAAGGTTAGTAGGTTGAAGCTGTAGAGGTATTTCTATTATGTATTATGTAGCAAGTTATGGGGCGGGGAGAGAGAGAGAGAGAGAGAGAGAGAGAGAGAGAGAGAGAATGGGGGCATATTGAGCATGTCGTATCTACAGCATAATTTAATGACTATCAGATTGGGCTTTAGCAGCAGACTCACAATAGCTTTGGAATCCAGGGCACATGGTTTAGTGTTTATAAGCCTAGTTTATTCTTCTCTAAAGTGGGAATAAGGACTTTTGAATCATCATATAAGTGGGTTGGAGACAATGGCAGAGTGCCTTTATGCATTAAAGTTCATTCAACCAAGTTTCACTAATGCAGAATCTTGATTCTCCCCAGCTGTAAGGGAGAAGGTTGGTGATGCTTTCCTAGGGAGGCTGATAGCCTAAGAGAATGGCTGACCCAGTGCTTTTGAAGGAGTTATATATTATATTTTATTTAAAAGTATTGAGATGTTTCTCTTGATGGCATATCATGTTCATAGCCAGCACATAACCAGCTAAAGAAGCCTTTAGCTTCTGCTGAGGAATCAGCTACTTTTAAGTCTTCCCTGTATTTTTCAAAGACAAACTTGATTTCTTGAAATGGACAATTTGCATATAATATGCTTCAAGCATCTTCTAGAAACAATCTTTAAGAAAAGTACTACTATACAGTCTTAGAAATCATTTTTGAAAATATAAGTGAGCAAACACCTTTCCATCAACTCTATATACTCTTGGTTCTCCAAGTCTCTTTTTATTTCTAATATCTTTGATTCCAGAAATGTAAATATTTCCCTTTGACAAAAGGAGGCAGGTATGTCTACAAGATAGGCTGTCAGTCTCTATACTGATTAGTTTTCATCTGAATAAAATCCATTGTCTAAAATAAAATTTAAAAAATTATTTATTTTTATCTGAAAACTTTTTCAAATGATTGTAGGTTTCTTGTTGTTGTTGTTGTTTTATTTGTTTTGCTTAATTTAGTCTTATTCATCCAATCATCTCAGGTTTTCAGCAACTTGGCAGCTTAAAAATGTATATAGAGAGCAGAATGGTAGATTTGGAATTGCCAGGTTTTGGTACCCTGCATCACCACAAAAAATTGAAAGAAAAAAACAAGAATAGAAAAATTATTTGAACTTACTTTGCCAGAGCACTGAAAAACATTCAAAGATTTATAACAATCAAGAGAACAATAAGTGAAGAAAAAAATCAGTTTTAAAATAGGGAAATTATGCATTATTTTCGTCTTGCTCTCACCCTTTCCCTGTGGTCTTGAGTTTGAGGCAGCAACCTAGTTCCCATTTCTCTCCTTTGAATTGAAGGGAATAAAGCAGACCATATTTAAACATTATTGTACATATTGTTTGTAATCTGTATGAGGGATACATAAAGAATTGACATGAGGTGTTTGCCTCTTTATTCCTTACAGAACTCAAGTAGAAAAGCATCAGGAATGATATGTAAAAACAACAGCCACCTAGGGAAAGAGATTATGAATGAAATATAAGATAGACCAACTAAGATCTGAAAGAAATGATGGACTGAAGGTCTTTGGGAAATTAGGGTATTCAAAACAAGTCATGTTCACAGAGAAATTTAAAAGGCCATACACATGGTAGAACAGATGCCAGCCTAGAAAAGTTCCATGAAAACCCTAACTTTTCACCTCTGCCATCTCTCTAGCTTAAAACAGGCTTAAGTTTTGACATGTCAGCTCTCCCTGAACAGACCCAGTCTGCAAAGTCTGAGAGAGTTTGTGATACTCAGGAAATTTTTATCATACATTAGCTGAATGCAAGCCAAAAGAATAGAGACTAAAGTTATTATGCACAATAAGAAATGGACTTTGCACTGATAATTTGTAAAAATATCAAAATAAGTAGGCTACCACAGCCTACAACAATATAATTAAACCAAACACAATAAAGAAACATAAACATGGGAATGAGGAGATTCTGATTGCCAGTTATTACATTATAGCCAAATGCCCAGTTTCTGACAACAATAGAAAATATCACAAGGCGTGTAACAAATTAGGAAAACATGAACCATTCAAAGGAACAAAATTAATGAGCAGAAGTCATCTCCTAGAATGTTCACATTGCGGTTCAAACAACAGCTCAAAGTGCTAAAGAAAAACATAGGCAAGGGAAAAAAGGAAATCATGAAAACAACATATGAACAAAAGGATAATATCCAACAAAGAAATAGAAATTATAAGAAATTATAAGAAATAACCCAACAAGAAGTATGAAGTTGAAAATATAATAACTAAAATTCAAAATTTACTGGAGAAGTCCAACAGAGATTCACATAGGTAGAAGAATCAGTGAACTTAAAAACAGAACAAGTGAATTTTTGAAATCTGAGGAGCATAATATAACTAAGAAATATAACTGAAGAAATATAACTAAGATACTTGTGGGACAACATCAAGTTGATCAACCTCTGGGCATGGCGGTGCACACCTATAATACCAGCAGCTCTGGAGGCTGATGCAGGAGGATTACAAATCCAAAGCCAGCCTCAGCAAAAAGTAAGGTGCTAAGCAACTCAGTGAGACCCTATCTCTAAATAAAATACAAAATAGGACTGGGGATGTGGCTCCGTGGTTGAGTGGCCTTAAGTTCAATCCCCAGTACCAAAAAAAAAAAAAAAAAGTTGTTCAACCTATGCATTATGAGAATCTCAGAAGGGAAAGAGAGAATAAAGGAGAAGAAAAATTATTTAGAATAATAAAGGCTAAAACTTTTCCAAGATTTATGAAATTCATGAATCTCCAATTCCAAGAAGCACAAATAAACTCAAGTAGGATAAACTCCATAGACCTGCCCAGAGATATAATTTGATTAAACTTGAAAGATAAATACAAAGATTTACATTCCTGGCAGTCGGGCAAAGCAGCAAGAGAGAAATGACTCATAACGTACTATACTCAGCAAAATTTTATTAAAAAATTAGGGAGACAATAAGATATTCTATGATAAACAAAAGCTGAGGGAATTCACTGCCTTGTAAGAAATGTCAGAGAGAGTCCCTCAGGTTGGAACAAAAGGAGGGTAGACAGGAACTTAAAGCTGTGTGAAGATATGAAGATCTCCAATAAAGATAAATATATGAATAAATATAAAATTTAGTCATTGTAATTTTGGTGTGTAACTCCAGTTTTAATTACAACAGAATTAAAAGATCCATATGTTAAGATTATTATAAATGTGTGTTATTGGCCACATAATGTATAAAGATACAATTAGTGACTTAGCATAAGGGATAAAGGAACTGAATAAGAATAGAATTTTTTTGGCAGGGGCAGTACTGGGGATTAAGGTGAGGGGAACTCAACCACTGAACCACATCCCTAGTCCTATTTTGTATTTTATTTAGAGACAGGGTCTCACTGAGTATCTCTTATCACTTCACTTTTGCTGAGGCTGGCTTTGAACTCGAGATCCTCTTGCCTCAGCCTCCTGAGCTGCTGGGATTACAGGAATATGCCATTATGCCCAGCAACAGTATGATTTTTGCTCACAATGGAAATTAAGTTGGCACCAGTTAAAATATTATATGTAATCACTGTGATAACCACAAAAAACTATCACAAAATAAAATGAGAAGGGAATCAAAATAAATTATTATCAAAAAAAAACCCACAAATGAAGGCACTAATGGAGAAAATTAGGGGTGTATCTATGAGACATTTAAGAAACAAATAGAAAAAAAAAAAACAGAAGTAAGTATCTGTTACCAATTATTTTAAATGTAAATGGCCTAAACTCTTCAATCAAAAGGCGGAAATTGGCAGAATGTATACAAAAATGAGTCAAACCATGATCGAACTATCTGTTGTTGTCTACAGAATACTTGTTTTAGATCTGCAGAAAGTGAGAGGATAATAAAAGATATTCCATGCACATAGTGATGAAAAAGAAGCTAAACTGGTTATACTATCACAAAAATACACTCTAAATCAAAGGCTGCTGGAAGAAACAAAGAAGAAAAAACATATATTGATTAAAAGATCAAGTCATCATCAAGATATATAATTGTAAACATATATTCACCAAACAACAAAGCTCCAATATAGATCAAACAAATGTTTGTGTAATTGAAGGGATAAATAGTTCTATAATAATATATGGAGACCCCCATACCTCACTTTCAATAAATGTCCCCTTTCTCCAACTGCCAATCATGTAAAACTACCTACAGTCTCTATATCTAACTGTTCCTTGCTTTTGTTATGAAGAAGTGCACTCTCTTCTTATCACACATCTGTGCATTTCCAGTTTATCCTTCATTGTTCATTCCTAGTTTCATTCCATTGTAAATGGGAAAAAAAGGATATTGTACAAATCAATCTTTTATAATTGAGTAAGACTTGATTTATAGCCTAACATATGGACTAAAGTGGAGAATGTTTCATGTGCACTTGAGAAAAATATGGATTCTGCTATTTGGGTGGAAGGTTCTGTATATGTGTGTTAAATCTAATTAGTTTATAGTGTTGTTTCATCCTCTTTTTCTTTATAGAACTCTACTAGAAAATATAATGAAATAAAAATACAATCTAATTTTGACATCTCCCTTTCTTATTAAAACGAATTCTTGAAAGGATACCAATAGAAAATGCAGGTGGTTTTACATGCCTGGCAGTCGGGCAAAGAAGATATTTCTTTATATTTCTTATAAGGGGGCTCATAAATAAGTTGGGGTGGTACAGATAGTAGACAAGACCAGGAAAAGTTTTCAAAAGCTATAGTTTCAAAGTTAGATTAGAGTTGAAGGTAATTGGAGTTTAAGACATGCTGTCCAGCATTTAAGAAGCCAAAATTCAAACAAATGTGGTTTAGCCAATATCCTTGATGGATCCTGACAGTCTATCCAATTTATGACTAAATATTTACTTATTTTCTACCCTCTCATGCTTATTTTTTAAAAAAACAAGGCAGCTTAAAATAACAAGTATTATTTTTTAAAATTTTAATTATACTATTTCTATAAAAGTCCAAAGTTAAATTTTAACAATAAAAATAAATTGAAAACATTATAAATAACAGAAAAATATATAGTTCATGTATCTTAAATCATTTAGCTAATCAATAAATTTAAGCAAGTGGCTTTTGGGCAGAGAAAGTAAAAAGGATACATATTAAAATCTAGATTTCAGATTACCACATAAAGGAAATCTCCTATGGAAAAACAATTTATTTTTCTGGTGCTAAATGTCTAGTATGTAAAGTGTCATATAAATCTTCATCTAAAGGGTATTAGGTAATATAGTGGGCAATGTCTTCAACTCTGATCTTCTGAAAGTACAGAACATTCTTCAAAAGGACATTTCTTATAATATCTTTCTGTGAAAGCTGAAAGTATAATGTTAAATCTCAACTCAGAAAAGACATTTCTCTGAAAAGTTAAGATGTTATTGCCCTGGTAGTTGTGGTCTGATGATTTACTTTAATCTGGGAATAGTACCTGAGCATCCTAGAGAAGGGGAGAGATGGCTAATTTGTGCCTTCAATCATCTTTCTGAAATATCTCAGTTTTCAAGCTAGTCTTTGGCAAGACTTAGTGTAAGATCCATTTCTGGTGAAATATTCAGACAGAAACCTATATCAACATTAGACAGCCCTCCAGTTCATTAAATAAGCTCTTCAATCATGCTTATGTATTATCTGATCATTGGATCAAGATCTCATTACTAGTTTTTTTGTCAGTAGTATAAATAGTAACATTTTATGATTATAATTTTTACTTCAAAAATAGTTAATTGTCGTTTTAGTGGTTTGCATAGCTACTTACATCCTTCTTAGGGTTTTTAGTCTTTGACATGTTAAATCTATTTGCTCTGTGAACAGTTTACAAAGTGAATTTTGTAGAGATAGATGCCATTTTTGTCTGTGCTCACCTGTGTGTGCTTTTGAGTTATATGGATCCATTGGTGATTCTTAGTATAGAGATCTTCCTCCAGTGCTAGTACAGACAACCAGCAAGCATTCCCTGATGAGAAGGAAATACCTGAGCTTGGTCTTTTGAATGTGGAGACATTCCTTTCAGCCTGGGTATCATTCTACTGGTTTTTGATGCCTTCAGAAAGGTTGAGAGTTGCTGAGGGCATGGCTGTCAATTACTAAAAGTGTGGTATCCAAAATTCCGCCTTCTGCCATTCTCTTGGGAGCACTTCAGGGGATATTTCTGATAGATTTCTGACTCTTGTTTCTTTGGCCCAATTATACCTGACTACCATCTTTAAGATATATATTTTTTTTTCTGATGCAATATGAGTATTTATTTTTTCAAGTAAAGTAAATTTTTCAAAATTATTTCTTTTATGTAAATACTAGGTATTTGATGCAGAGCATAATGAAGAATATGTTTGTTAGCCTTTTGCTGCTCTGACCAAAATAGATGACAAGAACAACTTAGAGGAGGAAAAGTTTATCTAGCTCACATTTTCAGGTTTCAGCCTGTGTCCAGCAACTACTCCATTGCTCTGGGCCTGAGGTGAGGCAGAACATATGGTGGAAGGGTGTGGCAGAGGAAAGCAGCTCAGATTATGGCAGTTAGGAATCAGAGAGCAAGTGAGGTGTCAGGGACAAAATATAAACCCCAAAGGCCAACTCCTCCGTGACCTACCTCCTCCAGTGATACCCTATCTGCTTATAGTTACCACCCAGTAAAGTAGTTCTTTCAAATTATTAATCCATCAGATTAATCAATCCCCACTGATTAGGTCACAGCTTTCATAATCTAATCATGAGCTTTTGGAGGGCACCTCATATTCAAACAATAATAAGCACTTTGCTTCACAGGTTACATCTGCCATCACAGTTTCTGTGGGGTTTAGAATATTAAACACTTAATTAAATGGCTCCATGTAAAGGTACTTCTGATGAGTAAAAGTACCCAAATCTGATTTTAAACATGACCAGATTTTACTTACAGAAAAATGTAAAGGATGTACTCTATTGATTCATGAAGCTGAAAATGAACAAACCTAACATTTAAATTATGATTTTCTGTAGCTGAGATGTCTCTTTCATAGCTCATTGAGTGTTTTGTAGAGTATAACTGCCGGCATGGAAAATCCTCATTCAGTGATTTTTATATGGATCTTTTTATTTAGAAAAATAGTCAACTGTTTTTATATTCAAACCTTCGACAATTAAGTTTTATTTTTCAGATAATCTAAATTCCTTTTCTCTCCTGCAGTACTCCTCATAACAATAATGCTTACAGTAATTTAACAGGGATTTTACATTTGTAAACTGTAAAATGCTGTTAAGAGATGACACGCCATTTTAGTTTCACAGCCTGCAATCTCAAAATTTGATAAAATTATTGTTTGATCAATTTCAGATCTGAAGAAGAACTAGACAAATGCTTCCTTTCACAGATAATATGGAAATGTGTACTTAAGTTATCAGATGTCAAGCCTTTCCAACAGTGTCTGGGTCCCTACCTCCACAATAGAGACCAAGAGGCCATGATGTGTGAGACTCTCTTCCTGTCTACTCTCCCAACACAGGTGACTTAGTTTCATTCATTCTTTTTCTCTCAAGTGTTTCTGTATTAAGTCCATTTTAAACACACAAGCATTCACATGCATATCAAGAAAAATCATGTTCATCACATTAATACCCCTCCATTTCTGCTTTCCTCTTGATTTCCTCTTTCCTCTTTCCCTTCCATCCTTCTCTCCTTCCTTTCTTTCTCTGGTACAAAGGATCAGAACTTGAAAGCATATTATTCATGAGACCGATCTCATATTAAATAGGAATGTATGCTTTCAATATGAATAATAGCCTCTAAGGAAGGAAAAAAATCACCTGCTTTCAAATACAGGTGACCTAGTCAGCACTTTATAAATGGCTCAGGGAACTCAGTTTCTTACTCTGGAAAATGGAATTGATAATATTAAATATTTGGCGAAGGGCTATTTGGATGTGGAATTGCATAAATTATATTCATGATATTGGTATCTGATAATTGCATTTCCAATAGGAATTACAATTAAGACTCTTGCAATATGACATACTTTTGATCATTTTAATTTCCTTTGTGATTGCAGAGAATTAATTCTTTGGGGGACTTGACTCCAATTTTCACATTACAAAAGAGAGGTATGGATAATGGAATAATGCAGAGACGAAGGAAGGCTTGATCTCCAATCTCTTATTTCCCCTTTTCCCATTTCTGCAGTGGGGATGCCACCTGTGTTCTGCTCATTATAAAACTTTTAGCAAGAAGCTAATGAAATGCAAAGCTTTCTGTAAGACCAGCACTAGCCTTCCTATCAAATCATCTGAAATATTTATTTGCCCTCTTGAATAATTGATAGGGGCATCAGCTCTCCCGGTCAATTGATTTATTAAGGGACTGTTTGGAATTAAACAGCTTAAAGATATTAGATTTAGCAGTGATCTTGCTTGTTAGCATATTCATTTACCTACGGGAGCCCCCATTAGATATTGTTAATACATGACGTTTCCAGTCACGGCCTGGATCTCCTCAAATTGCATTAACGCCAGGCTGTTTAGCCACAGAATAACAGGTTTGATTGAGTGCTTGGGTTTGGTGTAATTAGATTTTCCTAGAAAAGGGGGGACTACTTTAATGCCATGTGCATTAAACGAGATATGTCATCAGCATTACTGTAATTGGCGAACAGGAACACTGGAGACCTTGCTGTGTGTGAATGTTTGTGTTTATGGCTCACCCGTCCATTCTCATAGATGGCACATAATGGCCATGCTTACTTACATATGCATGACCCTGAAGGGGGGGAAAAAAGAAACTGACCTCTTTAATAAGCATGTCTTTTGAAAAAGGTGGAAAATTCTATCCTGAGTAATAGGATCAATTTTTCGTTTGTTAAAACTGCCAATTATTTCTCTTACTGAAAAGGTCATGTGGCTGGTTAATCAATGATGAAAATGGTATGTGAAAATATGTGGGTATATTCATATATTTGATTTGCATTTCATTCTAAGCCTATCTGCCTCCACTTCTGACTGCTCTTCTTATTAGGGCCCACAACTATACTAGCAAAATTCTCTCGCCAAGGCTTTCTCTAAGAAATTAATTTTTTTTGTTATAGAGGTGCATATGGGGTACAAAATACTTCCTAATCCATTTTTTTTCTTTTGGAGATGATTCATTCTGTGTACAAACAAGCATTAACTTTTCACATTAGGGAATAATGTAACCCCACATATGACAATGTGCATAGTGGGTTAATTTAGGAGTCTGAATGAACCCCTCATGCCAGACAAATAGAGTAGTAAGTCAATTTTTCTTTCTCATTTCCATTTTTATTTACCTTCTATCATCTCCAAGCTTAAAGTATCCTTGGATTCCTTCTCAATTGTCCACAATTCACAATGGGATGACTCATGTAACTTTGCATTTTCTCTTTCACTGAACTGCATTTTTGTGTTTTAAATTTATTAAGAGGTGTATTTGCCTTCTTCTTTTGTTCTTTAATATCTTAGTCATGATAAAAGAAGAAAGCATTATTTAATTTTATTTTGTGTATACTCTAAAATGTAATAATCAAACTTGTAAAGATCACTTTGCAATTTACAAGGCATGGGGGACACAGGTGTTCTCATTCAGTCCCCCCCCCCCCGCCCCGCCTTCTACTTAGTGGAAGAACTTGAGGCACAGGGACACAAAGCCACTTTTCTGAGCTCACACAGCTAATAGGAATTCTGATATTTACATTTAAGTCACAGTGACCCAAGTATGTGACATAAACAGCTTAAAAGGAGGAAGTATTTATTTTTGGCTCATGGTTTCCGAGGTTTCGGTGCATGGTCAGCTGACTCCATTACTCTGGACCTGTGGTGAGGCAGAGCACCATGGGAGAAGGGCTTGGCAGAGGAAGGCTGCTCAGTTCATGGAAGCCAGGAAGCACTAAAGAGAGACAGGAAGGGATCAGGGTCACAAAATACCCTTCAGTGCACCTGGAGGACACTGAAATTGACCTACTTCCCCAACAATGTCCTTTGTCTCCAGTTACCACCATATCCCAATAGCCCGTTTGACTATCAATGGACTAATCTACTGATGAGGTCAAAGTCCACATCATGCTATCATTTCTCAAAAGCCCCGGTTCTGAACTTTGCTGTACTGGGGAATGAAGACTGTGAGGGACATTTCAGATTCAAACCATAACATTCCTTCCTTGGCCCCCAAAGATTTACATTCATCTCAAAATGCAAAATGTATTCAATCTACCTTCAAGAGTCCTCATAGTATTAACAGTTTTGCTCAAAAGTTCAAGTCAAAAGTCTTTTCTGCAACTCATCACAAACTCTTAGCTATAATCCTTTATAAATATCAAAAAGCAAGTTACATACTTGTTACCTACATACTGTGTGCCAATGTACAATGGCACAGAGTAAATAAATATTCCCCTTCCTAAAGGAACAAATAGGGGTGTAGAAAGGAAGTATGAGTCCAAAGCTAGTGAGCACATGGTGGCAATATGTGAGTCTCCAAAAGTTTGGAGCAACAGGGCATCTATAGCCTTGCTAGCTGCAGTCCACAAGGCCTCTCTCTTGTCCTGGGCTCTGCTTATTGCCTGCAGCTTTCTTCAGAAGACATTTCACATTCTTGGCATCTCTAACTTCCTGGGGTTTTCCTTGAACCCTGCTTTTCTTGGACAAGAGACAGAAGCATGCTCATTTTATGGCAAAGATTTAAGATACCTTTCCTGCCAGGCACCCACTTCAGATCCTACTCATTCTTGGAGAGAGGAGGAAGTTGGGACCAACTCAAGGGTTGCATGCAGTTCAGTTCCACTGACCACTTGTAGAGCTGACATTGTCCTGTCTAGTTATAAATGGAGTTCATGCAAATTTTTTTCAGAAGACATATCCTCTAAAGTTGTAGTAGCATTCTCAATCTGTCAATGCTTGTTCCAAAGCAAAACAATTCCTCAATTTTTATAAAAGTTTATGAACAATGAATTATATTACTGATTACCCATGAGTAGAAATGTAATCAAATGGGAGTAAAGAGGTGGTTGACATTTCATTAAGTTATCACCTTATGATGGCTTCAGTATTATTTATCATTTCTCAAACAAATAATATTAATTGGATATATTTTATCTAATAATAACTATGTAGTGTGTTTGTCTATTTATATAGAGACTAATGATGATGTGCTTCCTAAAAAAGCAGATTTTCCTAGGAATTAGAATTCAGAGTTGATATAATTTACTTACAAATATGTAATATTTTACATATATGTAAAAATGTGATTATTGTCTCTAAAAGAAAACTATGACTTTTAATAATAAGATTATAAACTGGCTTCCAAATGTGAATAAAATAGGCAGGCACAGACAATTCTCAGTGTTGCCAGAAATAGTTCATCACCTCTTAAGAGAGCTAATATTCAGGGCATTATTAGAACAATTCTGCACTGTTTATTTTATGTAAACATAAAAATACATTTTATTTCCATGGAAAGATCGTTGTTTCTTATGATACACATGGTCAGCTTCATGGGGACTTGACCAATGTAAGTCTTTATCAACCAATTCTCCCATAGGGGCTGGAAGCAGGTTTGAGGTAAGTTGCAGTAGATGCATGCCTAGAGGTGTCTTGGAGCATTCTCTTGTTGTGGCAGCACTGTGGTACATCCAGAGGGCAAGTCTGCATGTTCCAGTCCAGACAGAGTGTATATCCTTGAAGGGAGGTTTCAATCCACTGAATGTGAGTCGAATGGGGAAATATTCTCCATGTACCAGGATGTCCAGCCTTTGGGTAAAGGACTTGGAAATCTACAGTAAAATTCAAATTTTTCAGTGGACCCTGCAAATTATATAGCCAGTTCTAAGCATACACCCTCACAGAAAGGCTCAATATGAGGATTCCATCAAACATTACATAGAATTATAACTTCAGTAATTATGAATGTTCTAAACACCACTCTAATCATAGACACAAACACAATTTAGACTGAGAAATAAGACTTTATTATGGGTTAGTGATTTACCTACATGTACAGTGTTCCCTTAATCCATATGTTGTTTACTGGGAAGCAATTAAATGTCGGTCAAAATCCCTAGAAATAGTGGGTCCGCAGGTGAGTTAGACAGCTTGCTAGAGCCAGCTTTTTCATCACCAATTTGGAGATAACAGTAATTGTTAATGACCAATGGAATTTTTAGCATTTCTGTGGACATCACTTATTATTATTACTACTATTTTTATAGCACACTGGAAATTCTGGGTCAAATAATGCATGTGTCCACTTTCCACATGGCCTCGGGGGGGTATTGTGGATGTAGATATATAAGTGCACTTAAACTCTTCTTCTTTTTCTTTCTTCCCATCTTGAGTTTTCTTTCCCAGTTCTTTTTTTTTAAATTTTTCCTCTTCTTGCCCTAGCTGTTTTGCAAGGCTTGGAGTCATCTATTAACAATGCTTGGCATTGCTTTAGGGACCACAAATGAAGATGCCTTATGTCCCCAATGTTGACAGTTCCTCCATCAATAATTTGAGCCCCCCCCCCCATAAGCTACTATTAGAGACATTTGGGAAGGAAACTACACACATATTGGTAATTTCATCTGAGATCTATCATCTACCTATGTGCAACGTTAAATTTTTGAGGGTTATTTTTTTCCCTTCTTTTGATTAAAAAGTTCTACTTCCATGATTCTTTGTAAGTAACCACGAATCATTCTACTCTGAATGGGGATCAAACTGGGTGGTCCAAGGCTGGACCCAATCCCTTCCAGGGTATGACAGGGTGCAGGGACTTCAGGAGACCACCAGGCACAAGCCCACACTGGCTTCTGATTCATGGTCAGTTTGTCAACTGCCGTGAGTTCTCCATTCCATATTTGTGGAGTTCATTGCTTTTTTCCTTCTTCTGTACTGTATGACCCTGCACTCAGAAGACCTCATTCTGCTTGTTTCTGACCATTTCTCCAAGTTGTCAGAGTCCGTTTGAATTATATTCCTGTATTCTGGAGTTCCAGTCAGCCTTCTCTGTTTGGTTCAAAGCACAAGCACAATGGATATGCTCCACATAAAATCATTTCTATGTGAAACCTACGAAATTCTTTAAAATGTCTATAGTATTATAAAAAAAGATTAACAGTAAGAAATCATGTATATATGCTATCTTTCTATATCTGTAATTAGGTAGATAGAAGGATTAGTATGAATGGATACTTGTGTGGTGGGGGTATTATTTTGACTTACAAAAGCAACTTGATGAAGTCACATGTTTCCACCAAATAGAACATAGCGCGGCTTGTTATGCTCCTTCTGATTTATCCCACCTATTTGAGGAATTTAGATTATGTTATATACATTACTGAGTCTGACAAATAGGAAGTGGATGTTGAGTGAGCAAACTACTGCTTACCTTCATTGCTTGATGTTTTATTTAGAGAGCCAATTCTCATCACACGCACACACACACACACACACACACACACACACACACACGGGGAAATGAATATCCTGAAATATTCATTTTATTTTTCAGGAGCATTCTATGGTTTCTCATTTTCAAGCAACATGAATTCTTCTTGCTCCCTAAATCATCACCCAACTCCCTTTCAATGTCAACTTTGTCTCTACTGAGTTTTCTTTTTTTTCCTCCGTGTGTGTGTGTGTGTGTGTGTGTGTGTGTGTGTAGGCGCAGCCATGTGTCTGCGGTGGTGGCAACAGTCAGCGGAGGCAGAACCTTAATCACTGTTTACTGATTTAGTCCATTTTACTAGCAGGCAGTGCTTTTCCAGAGAGCTGTTTTCCTGGCGGGGTGCAAAGACTGCTTTCAGGGGCAAAAGTGTGTGTCTTGAGGCTGTCTCGCTCCCCATCCCTGGTGCGACTTGCCACCCCTGGCAGGGCCACTGCGCCAAGGCAATGGGCCAGAGTGTCAGCCTCTGCCTCCAACGGTGCTCATCTGGTGGTGGTGTTAATGAGCGCTGGATAGAAGCAGGAGGCAGGGCACAAAGGACCCGACGGGGCATCCAAACAATACCTATGGCAGGCAGAGCCAACACATTTCACACTGCGACTCCACTCATGTGGTGAAAAGGATTGAAAATGACAGATCGAGGATTTTACCTTTCCCTCTGATGGGCTTTTTTTTTGTTTGGCTTGTTTACACTGCTTTGGGGTTGTGTGGCTGTTATTGCTGTCGCTGCCTTTTCTTTCCACTTTTTCTTACAATTGTCTACATGTTACCCTTAAAATAATGGATTAGACATGAAAAAGAAAGAAGGCCAGTTAGGAATGGCTCCTATTTCTTGAATAGCTGTTCTGTCACCTTTAATAATCCCTTTCCCTATTCCCCTATTTCCCATGGTCAACCCCTGAACTCCTTGATAGAATGGCAAATCCAGATAATTGTGGAAGGGTTAGGCTGACCCACAGGTAGAAGGGTGTTGGGTGGCACTGATTTTGGACCAACTCGTGGGGATTTGTGTAGGCATGCAGACATCAAATGTATCCCTGGGCTCTCCTGGATAACAACTCTGAGTACCAAATGGCTGCAATCTATCTTCGTTCACAGATGCCACCTTCAGAACTGTTCAGGACAAAAGGACCAGTTGATTGTGAGATGTGGGTGTTTCCATTGGTCCTGAGGCTGAGAAAATTCAAGTGCATGATGTAAACCAGAGATGAGAGCCCAACAGGGGGAGAGGGGTAGGGTGGGGGCTTTTTGTAAAGGGAGGAATGCCGGCTCCATGGGGTTCCTCATAACAATCCCCAAATGAAAACTTGATTTCCCTGTCAGCCTCCTCATTCTACAACTGCTGAGTCTAGGTGCTTTGGAGGGGGTTTCTAGTTCTACTCTCTCCACATGTATTTGCTCAAAAGAGTAAGTTACTCATCCCAAATAAAGCGGTTAACGTTAGGTTGGAAAGCCATACTGGCATGCAGCTGAGTGAAAGAAGGGAGGCCATGAGTGCTTCAAAACGTTCCTGGCTGCCATTTTCATCCTCTGACTGGCAGGATGATGATCTTGCCCAGCAGGACACTTCTCCATCCTTGGTCCCCAGCCTTGTCCTCCTCCCAACAGCAAGACAGAACAGACAATTCTATGCAGTCGGGCTATTTTTTTTTAAACAGGTGGCCATGAACTCTTCCTTCTCCAGAACCTCAGTTTCCCATAGACCCAATGTGGCAAAATATGGGAATGATACGATTATCTTTGGAACATCTTGAAAACATCCATTGCAGACGGCACTGGCTATCCTAAATCACTCCGTCCATCCACAAAGCAAGAGCCTAAAAAAATCAAGCTCTTTCTAGATCATGAGAATTTATCAGGACCTTTGCTGGTGAAGTGTTCCCTCCCAAATTCAGCTAAAGCCACTCTGTTGTGTTTTTTTTATAATCATTATTATGAATATTAATAACAATGAAGTAAAATATTACTAATGCCTTTAGTAAGAGTCATCAGGTGATGTTATCTCTGAGGACTAAAATTTGGAAAATTAGAGAATCATATGGTAAACTGAGGTCTCCAGTCTTGTTTTAATCCTACTAATCGCCACCCCTATGTGTGTGAAAAAGAACTGAATTCTCAAGTGTGATTAATATGTGCAGTTGAGCATGCCCAGACATACACAGTCAGCACTTTAAGAAGCACAGTGGTAGACACTAAAACTCTGGACCCTGCTCTCTATAAGGTAGAGGAAGTAAGGAGCATCCTGTAAAGGGCTCTCTGCTTCACCAGGGATATTGTTACACACATTAGCTGTTTTGCTTAAAAAGTTAAAAGCAGAGAAAATCTACATCAAACTAAAAACATTTCTTGAAAGTAGAAACTCCTGTAGGTGAAGGATAACAGTGATGGATAAAAACTCTGGATTTTACAGGACTGAGTTATCACAAGGATGTTCTTATCTTCACAAACCACAAAACAGTGTCTTAAGCATAAAGTTTAACTTTTTCTTTCTCTATCTAAAGCAGATAATAATGTTTGAGGTGACACAGGGGAGGGAGAGAAAGAGAAAGAGGGAAAGAGAAGAAGAAGAAAACCAGGGTAAAGAAACAGAAAGGGAAAGGAAAGAGAGAGAAAAAGAAAGGAAGGCAAAGAGATCACCTTTGAAGCTCTTCTTTTCTCTTTCTTTCAAATGACACAATAGAATTTTTTTTTTTTACTAAAGTTGTATTAGGGATTCACTTAAGCAGAAATGAACTGTAATATGCAAATAGTTCTAATTGGACTGCTAATAGAGCGTGTCTCTGTTGTTTTTTTGTAGGGAGTTTTATGCCTATGTAATCAGTGCAGACAGCCGTTAAGTAAATGAAGAGGCAACTAACAATGTCAGAAAAGAGACCGGGCGGTTCCGGCTGACACTACCCTAATCTTCCAGGACCCATTAAATGGCAGTTTCAACGCATTACCTACCATAACATCCTTGAATATCACTGATTTTATTTGCAGTATCAAACATTCCATTTCATGCCCCATTAACAGTGGGAGCCTGAGCTTTTTGACGCAGCTAAACATTTTACTAACTACCTGGACTAAGTAACCAATTAACTTTTGGAGACAATACGGCCAATTAAGCGCGAAAAGGTAAGGCTGTCATCCCCCACGAAAATTGAATTTCCTTTTCCTGATGGCACTTATTGTCGATGCTCAATTGTTAATGGGGATTCGGTCCCTATTAAAGTATGAAGGCAAAGCGGAATGTAAAAGTTCAGGGGACTTGGTTCCTAAAGAGTAGGTCACAAAGTGTCCCCATTGGCCACTAATTCAGTTAACTTTTCTTCATGCCAGATTACTTATTGGATGTGACTGTGGCAGGGCTCTAATATGACATTCTGTGATAGTGCATTGCACAATCTGGTAGCTTCTGAGGAACCCATAGGCCCAGAGCTGTAGTTTAGGATCTTATATGGCAAGGTTAGGAAAAAAAAAAAAAAGAAAAAAGCTGTCTTTTTTTTTTGAAAGCAAAAAGATCAGTGTCCGACAAGATATTGCCCTGCTTATCACTCGTGTAGACTCTTGAGAGAGAAAAACAAACCCATGGATGAAGAGGTGTACTCCAAATTAACCCTCTGTGGTTTGGAAAGTCATTTTCTAAATGGCAGACAAGGTCTCCATGGTGATTCAGCTCTGTGGATTTCACTCCAGTTGACTGGAATGGAGCACAAGTAATGAACCTGGATATCACATTTTGAAAGCTGGAGGCAAATTTCCTCCCGTTGGAGGAGCCTTTCATCTTTGAAGGTGCAGAAGAAAATTTGTCCTGCAGGGCATCTTCCATAGGCCTTGTATGAGTGAAAAACATGAAGCTTATACAGAACCACTGTCCAAACGTAGAATTCAGATTCATATATCTCTTAAAAAAGAAAAGAAAAGAAAAAGAAATAAAGAAAGAGAAGCACACAGCTTTTTGAATCACATCAGCTTTGTGAAAATGGTACTGTTCTAAACATGCAAGAAATCAAGAGTTTTGAGAAATGGGTAAATAGGATTCTAAATGCTGATCTTTCCAATCATTGTTGCAGAGATATTAAAGCTTGTGTGTTTAATGTCACCAAATCATTACTAAAAGAGATACAATTTTTTTGATGTTAACTTAATGTTCACATACACTTAAAATCTCACTTGGGCCTGAAAACATATAAATAACTATCTAAATTATGCTTAGAGTTATTAATTTCCTGTATTGTTTTTATGGCAAAAGTGTTTGGTATTCCCAGAACAGCTGCTGAATTGCCACAGGGAGGAAAACCCATGTATTCCCATTGTTATGTTAGTGTCCTAGGTTCATAACTTTCTTATGTGGTTTCTGCCAGATTCTATGGTGATAGGAAGCAGAAGCCAAAAGGATTAATGTTCTATCCTTTCAACTTTAAGTGTCTTTTGAAGAATTTGATAAGAATTGTTACTTTCAAAGAAGATTTAAATAAAAAATGTCTCTCCTGTGTTGGTACAGATCAATTAATAATGTGAATAGAAATTCTCTTTTGAAAGTTTCCTTGGATTTTAATATCTTTTCTCAAGAGACACAATTTTCTTTACAGAAGTGATTGCTGTGGGCTATTTATTTTAGCCATTTTCCCATGGCAGTGGATGATTTCAAAATGATTACAATAGTTTGAACTTCCTGTTATTTAAGATAGAGGAGTAAAGCCAGATTGCAAATGCTTCTCACTCCCACCCCCCAACATCGCTGCATGAGAATAAGGAAAACAAGCAATGACAAAATTACATCAGCAGCACTCACACTGAGTAAAGGGCTGGTGGCCAGGAGCTTCCAATAATCCACGCCATTAAGTAAAGGCAGCAGGAGATTCCCAAGCTGCTCAGCTCTTGCCAGAGCCTAGGGAAGGTCTGCAGAGGGGAGAAGGAGGTGGAGAGGCGCTAGGGAAACCCAAGTGCTGTTCCCCTCAGCACTCTGCACGATAAAGGGAGAAGCCAAAGTTGCCTCTTGGGTTAATGAGAAATGAAAAAGGAGAGAAATGTAAACCATCTATGCTCCTACTCATGCAAAATCTTCCTGGAGCCCAGCTCTGTCTCTCCAACTAGAGTAAGAAGCCACCCTGAGAAGCCAAACTTGACATCAAACAATGAACAAGAGGAGAGGATTGATACCAGATGTAGCCACAGAGCTTGCATAGAAATCCCAACCTCAATTCCCAATTTGTGGGCTACAGAAAATTCATCTCTCAATCTCTACAGAAGTCACAGGGTGCGTGTGTCAGGTGGGAAGGGAGGAGGCAGTCCAATTATATGGGAAAACAAACAAAAAAGTCCAGAGACACTAATAACAAAATAAAATAGAAGAAAGAATAAGTGAATTTGTTTATCTTCTTGGAAGGACAGGTCTTTCTAATAAGCACAAAATTCACACATTTAAGAATGTGTTAGATATATTTGACTAAAAATATTCTGGAGAACAACAATAAGTTTTTTTTTTTTTTTTTGTAGAAGTCAAAAGATAAAACCAACCTAGGGAAAAATTGGTTCCTCATTTCAGAAAGATCTATTCTTTTAGTTAATATAAGTTTAACAGATCAATAAAAGATAGGACTCCAGCCGTTTACAAAGATACCAAATGACCATTTGTGTTTGTGTATACACACACACACACACACAGAAATACAATATATCTCAATTTCATTCATAATTTTTAAAAGTGCAAGTAAAAATAACTGCAGGTTACCATTTTTCACCTCTTTGATGAAACAAATGCTAAGGTGGATTCTCTCCAGGTCCAGGATGGCACGAGGCCAACTGCTGCTCCTCCAAACTTTCTGGGGATGAATTTGCTGCTGTTTTCATATTCAAAACACATGCTGCACTAAAGGTACTATGATCTCTCTGTCTCTCTCTCTCTCTCTCTCTCTCTCTGTCTCTCTCTCATACACACACACACATTTTCTATATATAATCTTTATATATGTGTGTTATAAGCATATATATATATATATATATATATATATATATATTGCAAAAATAATGTTAAAAACATTTCTGGCAACAAAGTATCTGTCCATAGGGAAGTGATGAATCATAAACTCCACTGAATAGAAAAATTCTTAGGTATGTTGTGAAAAAATCAAGTACACAATGATAAATATGTAATATGCTTTTTTCCCTAATATAGATATGATGTATGCCTATACATATTCACATATATTTAATATGTATTTTATGTATTGTGTGCATAGACACACAAATACGTACATATCCAAATATGTTGCATAGTTGACTCCATGAATGTTTAGAGAGTGTGGAAGAAATCATGAGTGGTGTTGTATGCTAGTTGCATTTGGAATCTGGTGGCCATTTTTGGGACAGAAACTCATATCTTTTACTTTGGATATTCTGAGTTTTAAAATTATGCCTAATGCATTTTATAAATTGATATCAATATTGTTAATTAGACTATTAAGCTTATAGGGACAATTGTCATATTTGATTTTTTAAAAATATTTTTACTGGAAACAAAATTACTTTTTATTTTAAAATAGCTTTTTTTTTCCTGACTATATATGTGGTTATATAGTCATTATAGAAAAGTTGGAAAACATAGTCTTTTCCTCCCCTTATGATCTGAGATAATCAGTCCCTATTGGTGTTCTATGTAGGCTTATTATGCCCAGCACTGGGTCAAAACACAAATATGGCTCTTCCCCGCAAACTGACATTTCTATATGTATATGTAGACATTTAATAACGTGCTAGATATATTTGCCTAAACATTTTCTGGAGAACAACAATAAATATTATTTTTTTTGTAGAAGTCCAAAGATAAAACCAACCTAGGGAAAAAATGGCCATTTGTGTTTGTGTGTGTATATATATATATATATATATATATATATATATATATACACACACAACACAATTTCTCAATTTCATTCATAATTTGTAAAAGTTATATATATATATATATATATATATATATATATGTATGTATACATTCTAGTGAAGCTTACAAATGATAATAACTATGTCATTAATAATCCTTTAAAGGTACTTGTGAGGTTGCTATGACAAGATATAAATGAAAGGTCTAATGAAAGGTCTAATTATGTTTGGGCTTGATTTAATATTTATCTTTTTGAAATAATATTTTCTGATTAATAAACTAATTCAGTGTTCATTTACCAAATTTAGAAAAATGTAGACTTGTCAAAAAATGCCTCAGTTTGAACAATTTTAAGTCTTTATTTTGCATAAACATTTAAAAAGGGAATACAGGTGATATACTTAACTTCAAGGAAGGGGCAGTACTAATATGACTACTGCAATTATATCATACCATATATATTATCATAAATATTTCCTCATATCAGTAAGTCATCTTGAAAACATGACACTGATGATTCAGTGAGGTAATATCATTTACTTGAATAGTTCCTAGTTGCTAAACAATCATTTTGTAATTTAAATTTTACACATATATGAGACATATTTTTAGCTCTGGCTTATATAGTATATTCATTTTGTAGGCATTTGATGTATATGTTACCTTACTAGTGAGGCTGTGGCATTTCTGTGAAAGAAAATAATGAGATGGAAGTGGTTTTACATAGGATATCAAGAGATGATGCACTCATAGGCCCAAGTTTTGGTTCATACACACACCCTTTGACTTCCCAAACAAGCTTGCCCCACTTGGGATATACATTGCACACAATGTAGGGTAAGCCTGCATTATAGAAGTCATGTTAGGAAGTGTTGATAAGCCTAACTGCTTTAAAACATTAACTTTTTGTTTGTTTGTCATAAGGAAGATTGGACTTGCAACCGTACACAATAGAATCCAAAAGACCTTTGCAGAAATGACTACAGAGATCAAGGCTTACAGGGGTGTAGGCTTGAAGGAACATGAACACAAAGACAGAAGAAGACAAGGATAGTGTTACTGAGCACCAGGTAGGACTCAGTGATTGGTCAGACAGACCCCAAAGGATAGGGATAGAGGACTCTCAGGCTTCAGGTCATCTTTTTAACTTTATAATATGATCTTGACAAGCATAAATGAGAGGAGTAGAGAAACATGCTTCTTCAGATAAGCTGATGAGTTACTATTTGATGAAGAGTTATTGATTTTTCAGCACTAAAGAAAAGGAAACATAACTACTGCGATTGAAGAAACTATAGAATTGTGGATCTGGCATCTTAGGTGCCTAACAGCTGGCTTTGAATCTCCACCAAGAGTATAACTATTGAACTTAAATCAGGTCCATAGCTGTAGACCTGCATGGGAGAGTCCATGTGGAGTGAACCTGTGGAAAGCACTGAGTACGACACTAGCCCAGATTGTCGCAGAGAGGAATGAAAGACACTTCAAAGTGCTGAGTGTGAGGGTGGGGTTATAGGATTACAGACAAAATGGAGGAAATGGAAAGGGAGACTCAGACATTTTTTGTTATGGGTTTGAATTCATTCAAAGTCACTTAGACTGTAATAATGAGGTTCATTTAAGACCTGGGACTTGCTGAAATAATATGGTTAAAGCCATGAAACATTAAGATTGTACTTGCCATAACAGAACCCGTTTGGGCTATTATTAATCTAATCTCATAAGTGCACATAATACTCAAGCAAGCAAATCAAAGCTTTGAATTTGGTTTACACTAATACTAAGACTATCTTATGGGCTTTTCACTGGGATTCTCTGTACCATTAAGCAATTACTAGTGGCTAGAACACTAGCCCACATGTCGCTATTTCTGGTTAAGGGATTTTCTTGCCTGCCTGGCTAAATCTTCCAATTAAATGCAATGGTACTACATTCAGTTCAGTTCATCATTTACAATGCACAGTGGGAAGTATTGTTACTTTAAGCAAACAGCTTTAGGAACTGTTGAGCCACACACATCGCACTGCCGATTGGTAACATTCCGCAAGTGATGGGAAGCCATTGTGTAAAAAGCAAAGGTAAGACCTGAAGACAAGGAGTCTTTTATTGATATTCGACTGATATTTTATTGATATTATACTGATATCTTTATCAACAAACTGACTCCATCCAATGACACCTTCTAACTATTTCTTTTTTAAAAAGCACAGTTATATCTGAATTTGTTCTGTCTGAAGATCTACTGAAATCCAAAGTGAAAGTAGGGATGAAGTAACACAGCTCTCAAGTCCCTTCTATAATGTTTATCAGAAATAAAAAGTTCCAAATGAAATTGTGGTGGTAACAATGCTACTATTACTACTACTACTACTACTACTACTACTATGGCAACTACTGCTATTACTAATTCATTATTACATTTATGTGGAGATGAAAAGAGGAAAATAATTGCATTTTTTTCAAAACTGGATAGACTCATGTCTAAAAATAATATATCTAGTAGTAGAACCAATTTTTGAGCCATTTTTTATTATATACAGTAAGGATGTTCTTTTTTTTCCCATAAAATCATGGCGATATATAGGATCAACACATAAGCTTTTCACGAATCTCAGAGAACCAGTACAGAGATTATTTCTGAAACACAGGGTGTTAAAATCATGCTATCTGAACTCATGCCATAATTCTAGCATCAGCTATCTCTGTACACTTTGTATATTTACTCACTCTGTCCATGTATCAGATTTATCTGCAAAAATAAAGGTCAGTGACAGTACAAAACCCACAGAATTCCTGTGAGAATTAAATGAGTTCCTAAATTTGAAACATACTACATTACCTTAATCACTTATGAGCAAGTTCATTCTTTGAATCCTGGGGACTGTACTAATGGTATAAGATACTGAATATATAAGGATAGTATTCAAGAGGATTTAGATAAAGTCATAGATAATGGTAGTTTTGGATTTTTTTAATAGAATGGAATCAAGGGTTTATGGGATGTGCTTGGTAGATTTTAATGATATCATGAAAATTCCTGGAATCCCTGAGAAAATGCCTCACTCAAGGTGTTGCCACTGAAGTAGTGAGTTGAAGACCCATGGCTGAGTCAGAAGGATGATAGTTACTTGAGGAAGGATATATCATCACACTTTGAATTGTGCAAGTATATACTTTGCTTTCATGTGAAAACATCATCCTTATTCCACCTCTGTACTACACTTAGAATATTAGTGTCTCCAAAATTATTTTAAATGAACATATGTACTTTTTCTGAATTTTGACTTGACAACTGTCTTAGGAGTATCAGGATAAAATTTGTGTTGTATTCAACTTTGTGGTATTGAAAGTGTTAAAAATCAAATATAAGTCTAATTCTCTATTGTTGTAAATATAAATGATCCAGAATTCCATATAACACTACCATTTTATTATTTTAGCCACACATAAGGCCCCAGGGGAGGGGGAAGTGAAAAAAAGATAAAAATATTCTTAACCATCCAAATAGTTTTTCTTATAGTTAACCATGCTAGTGAAACGCACAGCACTTCCAATTAACCATAATACATTCATACTTTTGTTCTTTTGCTTTTTCTTAAAGGGTATTTAGTATTGAGTTGTTTAAGTTTTTAGGGCTGTTATGGTTTGGATTTTAAATTGTTCACAAGTGCCCATATGCTAGGTCCCCAACCAATGGGAGGTAGTGAAACCTTTGAGAAGTGGGCCACAGCGGAAGGACATTTGGTGACTAGGAACATGGCCTTGGAACCCCAGGCCCTTTGCCTTCTATGTCTTTTTCCCTGTGGCATAAGTCCAGTCACTTTACTTCACTTTACCTCCTGCCATGATGTTCTGACTCACCACAGGCATGAAAGCAACCAAATCAACTGCACATGGGCCGAAACTTCTGTGATTATGAGCCAGAATAAACTTTTCCTACTTTAAGTTGTTTACCTTGGGTATTTTATCACAGTGACAGAAAACTGAGTAATGCAGGGGCTTTCTCTCTGCTGTACACTTTTTTTTTTCCTTTTGGTTTAATCTTTGACTTTAAAAAATAATAATTATTTTAATCTTTTCAAAGGCAAGAGTGATGTCCAGTGATAAAGAGTTTGGGGGTTTAATACGATGAGAGAAACACTATTTCCCATTATAAAATTTTATAACTATTTCTTCCCACTTCTTTTCCAAACTAAAAGCCTTCTTCCCCTTAGAGCCCTGATGGAATGGGAAGCTGCAAGCCTCAAGTCCCCGCCTGCAGAAGCATTAGGCATTGACCCTGTGGCTTCCTAATAGATCTGCAAAGTGCTTTGTTCCTGGAAATCATCTGATGAGCAGTTCAGTGCTATTGTATATCTTGTTAGAGCAGCAAAAGTGCCACAAAATGAACTAAAATCTCCCTGCAGAGTTGCTGTATCATATGCTGAGAACATTCGGAACTTTCAACAAATTCATGTTACGGTTCTGGGTAGCCATGGTGAAGTCTGTACAGGGGTTAAGTGAGAAATAGAGGTCTGCTGTTAAGTGGCTTTGAGAGTGACAAAGCTCTGGGCACTGGGGGTGGGAGAGGAGGGATTCCCTCTCAGCCCTTTGCAGTGGTACCACAGGCAGAAGCAGCAATGTGAAGGGGATCAGGGCCCAACTTCCCCACAGCCTTATAGCCTCAGCAGGACCATTGACCCCCTGTACCTTGGGATGGTAAGCATGTGGGATGACGTCTCACCTACATTATGAAGTTCATTGTTATAGCTAAGCAGCTGAGAAGGAGGGCAGCACATTTGTTATAATCATGCAGTTATCTCTGTGTGTGTCTCTCTCTGTCTCTGTCTCTCTGTCTCTCTCTCTCTTTCTCTCTCTCTCTCCATCTATCATCTCTTATCATTTATGTATTTATCTACCTATCTAAGCAACACATTTCTTTTCTTGAATTGTAAAATATTCACTTTCTATCCTTTCCTCACCCCTCTCTCTCTTTGGAAAATTCTCACGCTTTAGATTCCATTGTGCCCCCCAAACAAACATTGTCCCATGTGGCTCTCTTAAATCATCACTTTAAAAACTTCTTCACTGAGGTTTAACTGCACAAGTTTGATGGATTTTGACAAACATACACCATGAAACCATCACCACAATCAAGAGTAAATATGTCCATTATCCATAAAGGTTCATACAAACCCTCTGAACTTTCTCCTTCCACCCTTCCATGCCCATCCCCTGTCCTCAAGCAAGCATGGGTTTTGTTTTTTGTCATTCTAGGTTGATCTGAAATTTCCAGGAATTTGGAGAAATAGAAATCATTCAGTATGCAATCCCCCTTCTCTGTATCACTTCACTTAGCACAATGACTTTGAGATTCCTCCATGTTCTTGTACCTATCAATAGTTCATTCCTTTTTTATTTTTTGCTGAGCATTAATTCATTTTATGGATATACCAAAATTTATTAGCATGATTCCTTATCAATAGGAATTTTGATTGTTTCTGTATTAAATAAATCTGCTGTGAACAAAAGTGTGTGTGTGTGTGTGTGTGTGTGTGTGAGGGCGCGCGTGTGTGTGTTGTAGGTGTATATATTTATTTCTCTTTGATAAATATCTAGGAGTGGCATGTTGGCTCATATGGTAGGTAAGTGTTTCAGTTTTTAAGAGAATGCCATCTTGTTTTCCATAATAGTTGTACCATTTTGTCTCCCCACCGGGAATATATGAGAGTTCTAATTCCTTTACATCCTCACAGACATGTTACATGATTTCTTGCCCCTTGACTTCAGACATTTGAGTGGCAGTAGTGCTATTTCATAGTGACTTTTCATTTCACT